>NC_068325.1:0-30451 GCF_025860055.1 Xyrauchen texanus
TTAGACATATGTTTCATGTGTTGGTTTTAATAAAGACTCGGAGTACTCATAAAACTCACAGAACGAAATATGCGTCACACTTTACTGCGTTCTCAACAACATGTAAGTCTTCTTCATACGTTAAAACAACGAGAATACAGAAAATAGGCTTAGAACTCCACCTGGTGGTTATATTATAGAATTAAAGGAGAAATTACATGAGACAGCTTTATAACTTAAATGGCTTCAATTGAAATAGACTAAAGTTTAATATAACTATTCTGATAAGTGAATATTTCCAAAATCATGTTTGTGTTATCCGTTTCTGTAAGTTTTTGTGACGTGTTTCAGAAAGATAATCGCTTAGACAGAGTGATAGTTTATTTTCATCTTAACCGGACATCACAGTTGATCACTGCAATAATTCATAATTCAGTATATTGATACCCGATTTCTTTATCAACTGTTTGTTCAATTGAGACATAAGGGGGTGATTTCAAAGCATTTTGAAAGTGACACACTTCCTTCTGCCAGTTGGTGGCGCTATAACTTTGACTCAAAGTAGTCACATCCATGTGACACACTGCTGAAGTTTCATCGAGATCAGTTAATGTATGCAAAAGTTATAACACACTTCCTTGCTTTTATGCTTCCTTTGTGTGCTTTTGGAGCTTCAAAGTTCATTTGCAATGTGTTCCACATTCAAACCAAAATATCTGACTTTCTGTTGGTCTGTTTGTTCACTTGAGACATAAGAAGGTGATTTCAAAGCTTTTTGAAAGTGACACACTTCCTTCTGCCAGTTGGTGGCGCTATAACTTTGACTCACAATAGTCACATCCATGTGACACACTGCTGAAGTTTCATCGAGATCAGTTAATGTATGCAGAAGTTATAACACACTTCCTTGCTATTTGCTCCCTTTATATGCTACCTTTATGGGGTATTTGGAGCTTCAAAGTTTCCTTTGCAATGTGTTCCACATTCAAACCAAAATATCTGACTTTCTGTTGGTCTGAGCTAATGACTGTAAATTAGAAAGTTGTCCGGCTCGATGAGAACAATATAATTCCTGGGTTTTGTGACTCTAGGTCGAAGTATAAAGCCAATACCCCACTTTTGTCAACAGGTGGCGCTACTGAGCCCCTGCACCATGCATAAAAAAGAATATTCAACTTTGAAGCGCTGCCACGACAACACTATTTAAGATATCAATAATCCTTTCACACTTCTACATCTGCCGTGTGTTTACATTATACACATAAAGTTGTAAGTAAATCGGGTAAAAATAACAGTGTGATTTCAAAGCATTTTGAAAGTGACACACTTCCTTCTGCCAGTTGGTGGCGCTATAACTTTGACTCACAATAGTCACATCCATGTGACACACTGCTGAAGTTTCATCGAGATCAGTTAATGTATGCAGAAGTTATATCACACTTCCTTGCTTTAATGCTACCTTTATGTGCTTTTTGGATCTTCAAAGTTCATTTGCTATGTGTTCCACATTCAGACCAAAATATCTGACTGTCTGTTGGTCGGAGCTAATGACTGTAAATTAGAAAGTTGTTCAGCTTGATGAGAACAATATACATGCAGAGTTTTGTAACTGTAGATAGAACTAAGTTATAACACACTTTATGTGTCCTTTTTTAGTCATAAATTAATTTCCTCGCCACGGCCAAAACGTTCGAGATATTAAAAGTCCGTCCGCAATGTAGCATCCTCAATGACTTGACTTCATGCTGACCGAGTTTGGTGGCGATTGGATTAATTCTCTAGGAGGAATATATATAATTCCAGAGCATGTGTTTCCAAACAACCCATAATAGCCGACTTCCTGTTGGGCTGACGTAAAACTTAGAGCACGAAAGTTGTTCGGCCCGATGAGATATAGAAGTGTACCGAGTTTCATATTATTACATGCAAGCATGTTGATATATGGAGAAGTGTTCAGACCCCGTTCAAGGGGGCACTGTCGAGCCCCCCTGTCACGCCCGGGTACCAGATTCAGCCCAGCCCTGATGGCCGCGGGTTCTGACCTGTGTGCAAAGTTTCAAGAGTTTTTGAGCACGTTAAGGGCTCCAAAACCTTGAAAAACAAAAATAAAAGCATTTTCACTCTTCAGCAAAATCAGCACCCTCCCCACAGACACAGAGAGACGTAGGGTACAGAGAGGGAGAGAAAATTCTCCAAAACATCCACATTCAAACCAAAATAGCTGACTTTCTGTTGGTCTGAGCTAATGACTGTAAATTAGAAAGTTGTCCGGCCGATGAGAACAATATAATTACTGAGTTTTGTGACTGTGGGTCAAAGTGTAAAGCAACCCCCCCACTTTTGTCAAAAGGTGGCGCTACTGAGCCCCTGCACCACGGCCGTTTCTGAAATGGCGTGGAAATGGTATCACTTTGAAAAAGTTTTTTTGGGGCGTGGCCTATAGCGCCACCTATGGGCGAATGTGGACCTTGGCATGGAGTATCAATGTGCCAATTTAGAATTTTTTTTTACTAGAAATTGGGAATTTCTACTTGGCCTGTAGTGCCCCCTAGGGGCGAATGTCGGCCATTCTTGGTTTGTGGGTTCCTGTTTGCCTGTAGTATCAATGTACCAAATTAGAACATTATTGAACAGAAAATTAGATTTTGGGCATGGCCTGTATTGCCCCTAATGGCGAATGTGGGCCATTCTTGGTTTGTGGGTTCCTGTTGGCCTGTAGTATTATGTACCAAATTAGAAAATTCTTGACCAGAAAACGGGAATTTCGGCTTTGCCTGTAATGCGATTCGTCCTCAAAAAGGCAAATAATTTAAAATTGATCAGTAGGGGGTTGGGGTTAAACCGTCTCAATGGATGAATCCAAAAAACATGTATTTCTGTCTGAATCCTAAACGAAACATTTTCCGTGTACAGGAAAATCCATCATACTGGACCTTATGGATCATTGAGACTTTTTGGTTTCCAATGAGCAATGAGGTATGTACATTAAGTTTCAGACGAATTGAATAAATGGGGTGGAAATATCATCATTTTGAAAATAGGACATTTGGGCATGGCTTGTAGCGCCCACTAAGGGCGAATATGGGACATTCTTGGTTTGTGGGTTCTTGTTGGCGTGTAGTATCAATGTACCAAATTTAAAAAAAATACCGGAAAATGGGAATTTTGGCGTTTCCTGTTGGAAAATGTGGGCCATTCTTTGTTTGTTGGTTCGTGTTGGCCTGTAGTATCAATGTACCAAATTAGAACATTTTTGACCAGAAAATGGGAATTTTAGCTGGACCTGTAGCGCCCCCTAATGGCGAATGTGGGTCATTCTTGGTTTGTGGGTTCCTGTTTGCCTGTAGTATCAATGTACCAAATTAGAACATTTTTGAATAGAAAATTAGATTTTGGGCATGGCCTGTATTGCCCTAATGGCGAATGTGGGCCATTCTTGGTTTGTGGGTTCCTGTTAGCCTGTAGTATCAATGTACCAAATTAGAAAATTTTTGACCAGAATATGGGAATTTCGGCATGGCCTGTAGTGCCCCCTAGTGCCGAATGTCGGTCATTCTTGGTTTGTGGGTTCCTGTTTGCCTGTAGTATCAATGTACCAAATTAGAACATTATTGAACAGAAAATTAGATTTTGGGCATGGCCTGTATTGCCCCTAATGGCGAATGTGGTCCATTCTTGGTTTGTGGGTTCCTGTTGGCCTGTAGTATTATGTACCAAATTAGAAAATTCTTGACCAGAAAACGGGAATTTAGGCTTTGCCTGTAATGCTATTCGTCCTCAAAAAGGCAAATAATTTAAAATTGATCAGTAGAGGGTTGGAGTTAAACCGTCTCAATGGATTAATCCAAAATACATGTATTTATGTCTGAATCCTAAACTAAACATTTTCCGTGTACAGGAAAATCCATCATACCAGACCTTATGGATCATTGAGACTTTTTTGTTTCAACTGAGAAATGAGGTATATACATTATGTTTCAGACGAATTGAATAAATGGGGTGGAAATATCATCATTTTGAAAATAGGACATTTGGGCATGGCTTGTAGCGCCCACTAAGGGCGAATATGGGACATTCTTGGTTTGTGGGTTCTTGTTGTCCTTTAGTATCAATGTACCAAATTTTTTAAAAAAATACCGGAAAATGGGAATTTTGGCATTTACTGTAGCGCATTTTCCTATTGGAAAATGTGGGTAATTCTTTTTTTGTTGGTTCCTGTTGGCCTGTAGTATCAATGTACCAAATTAGAAAATTTTTGACCCGAAAATGGTAATTTTGACGTGACCTGTAGTGCCCCCTAATGGCGAATGTGCGTCATTCTTGGTTTGGGGGTTCCTGTTGGCCTGTAGTAACATTGTACCAAATTAGAAAATTTTTGACCAGAAAATGGGAATTTTGGCGTGGCCTGTAGCGCCCCCTAGGGGCGAATGTTTGCCATTCTTGATTTGTGGGTTCCTGTTGGCCTGTAGTATCAATGTACCAAATTAGAAAATTTTTGACAAGAAAATGGGAATTTTGGCATGGCCTGTAGCGCCCCCTAGAGGCGAATGTTGGACATTCTTGATTTGTGGGTTCTTGTTGGCCTGTAGTATCAATCTACCAAATTAGAACATTTTTGACCACAAAATGGGAATTTTGGCGAGGCCTGTAGCGCCCCCTAGGGGCGAATGTTGGACATTCTTGGTTTGTGGGTTTCTTTTGGCCTGTAGTATCAATGTACCACATTAGAACTTTTTTGACCAGAAAATGGGAATTTTAAGGTGGCCTGTAGGGCCCCCTATGGGCGAATGTTGGCCATTCTTAGTTTGTGGGTTCCTGTTGGCCTGTAGTATCAATGTACCAGATTAGAAAATTTTTGACTAGAAAATGGGAAATTCGGCATGGCCTGTAGCCCCCCTAAGGGCGAATGTTGGCCATTCTTTGCGCAGTCCTTCAGAATCATGTCATCTTGAAGCATTTTAGATTTGAAAAACCATCAGTCAAAATTACATTTGATTTATTGACACGTTTATTGTTAAAATGTGGACATTTACGTAAACACGTCCCTTTCAGCCATTTTGTATCGTATTCTTTTTTCCAAAGTAACATTTCAAAGACTTCAATTCTACACGTGTGTACCAAATTTCAAGTCAATTGGAGCTACGGTTCAGGAGAAGAAAAGTTTTGTAGGTTTTCACAAATTTTCACCGTACGGGAAAATCCATCATGGCAGAAGTTATGGGTCCTATAGGCTTTTTTGTTCCCCATGAGGAATGGGGCATTTACACCAAGTTTCAGAAGATTTGGACAAATGGCGTGGAAATGGTATCACTTTGAATATATTTTTGGGGGGCGTGGCCTTTTGGGGGCGTGGCCTATTCGCTCCACCTATTTGCGAATGTGGAGCTTGGCATGGAGTATCAATGTGCCAATTTAGAATTTTTTTTACTAGAAATTGGGAATTTAGACTTGGCCTGTAGTGCCCCCTAGGGGCGTATGTCGGCCATTCTTGGTTTGTGGGTTCCTGTTTGCCTGTAGTATCAATGTACCAAATTAGAACATTATTGAACAGAAAATTAGATTTTGGGCATGGCCTGTATTGCCCCTAATGGCAAATGTGGGCCATTCTTGGTTTGTTGGTTCCTGTTGGCCTGTAGTATTATGTACCAAATTAGAAAATTTTTGACCAGAAAACGGGAATTTCGGCTTTGCCTGTAATGCGATTCGTCCTCAAAAAGGAAAATAATTTAAAATTGATCAGTAGGGGGTTGGGGTTAAACCGTCTCAATGGATGAATCCAAAAAACATGTATTTCTGTCTGAATCCTAAACGAAACATTTTCCGTGTACAGGAAAATCCATCATACTGGACCTTATGGATCATTGAGACTTTTTGGTTTCCAATGAGCAATGAGGTATGTACATTAAGTTTCAGACGAATTGAATAAATGGGGTGGAAATATCATCATTTTGAAAATAGGACATTTGGGCATGGCTTGTAGCGCCCCCTAAGGGCGAATATGGGACATTCTTGGTTTGTGGGTTCTTGTTGGCCTGTAGTATCAATGTACCAAATTTTTAAAAAAATACCGGAAAATGGGAATTTTGGCATTTCCTGTTGGAAAATGTGGGTCATTCTTGGTTTGTGGGTTCCTGTTTGCCTGTAGTATCAATGTACCAAATTAGAACATTTTTGACCAGAAAATTTGACTTTTGGGCATGGCCTGTATAGCCCCTAATGGTGAATGTGGGCCATTCTTGGTTTGTGGGTTCCTGTTAGCCTGTAGTATCAATGTACCAAATTAGAAAATTTTTTACCAGAATATGGGAATTTCGGCATGGCCTGTAGTGCCCCCTAGGGGTTAATGTTTGCAAATTCTTTGTGAAGTACTTCAGAGTGATGTCATCTTCAAGCATTTTAGGTTTGAAAACCATCAGTCAAAATTACATTTGATTTATTTACACGTATATATTGTTAACATTTGGACATTTACATAAACAGGCCCCTTCAGCCATTTTGTATCATATTCATTTTTACTAAGTAACATTTTCAAAGACATCAATTCTACACATGTGTACCAAATTTCAAGTCAATTGGAGCTACGATTCAGGAGAAGAAGAGTTTTGTAGGTTTTCGCAAATTTTCACCGTACGGGAAAATCCATCATGGCGGAAGTTATGGGTCCTTGAGGATTTTTTGTTCCCCATGAGGAATGAGGCATGTACACCAAGTTTCAGAAGATTTGGACAAATGGCGTGGAAATGGTATCACTTTGAAAATATGTTTTTTGGGCGTGACCTATATCGCCATCTATAGGAGAATGTGGACCATTCTTGGTTTGGGGGTATCCGTTGGCATAGAGAATCAATGTGCCAATTTAGAAAATTTTTGACCATTGACTTTTTGAGATATTGGGGCTCAAGGAGAAGAAGAATAATAATAAATATAGCTGCAAGCAGCAATGCGATTCGTCCTCAAAAAGGCAAATAATTTAAAATTGATCAGTAGAGGGTTGGAGTTAAACCGTCTCAATGGATTAATCCAAAATACATGTATTTCTGTCTGAATCCTAAACTAAACATTTTCCGTGTACAGGAAAATCCATCATACAGGACCTTATGGATCATTGAGACTTTTTTGTTTCAAATGAGAAATGAGGTATATACATTAAGTTTCAGACGAATTGAATAAATGGGGTGGAAATATCATCATTTTGAAAATAAGATATTTGGGCATGGCTTGTAGTGCCCACTAAGGGCGAATATGGGACATTCTTGGTTTGTGGGTTCTTGTTGTCCTGTAGTATCAATGTACCAAATTTTAAAAAAATACCGGAAAATGGGAATTTTGGCGTTTGCTGTAGCGCCCCCCCCATTGGAAAATGTGGGCCATTCTTTTTTTGTTGGTTTCTGTTGGCCTGTAGTATCAATGTACCAAATTAGAACATTTTTGACCCGAAAATGGTAATTTTCTGTAGCGCCCCCTAATGGCGAATGTGCGTCATTCTTGGTTTGGGGGTTCCTGTTGGCCTGTAGTAACATTGTACCAAATTAGAAAATTTTTGACCAGAAAATGGGAATTTTGCCGTGGCCTGTAGCGCCCCCTAGGGGCGAATGTTTGCCATTCTTGATTTGTGGGATCCTGTTGGCCTGTAGTATCAATGTACCAAATTAGAACATTTTTGACCAGAAAATGGGAATTTTGGCATGGCCTGTAGCAAATTTTCACCGTACGGGAAAATCCATCATGGCGGAAGTTATGGGTCCTTGAGGCTTTTTTGTTCCCCATGAGGAATGAGGCATGTACACCAAGTTTCAAAAGATTTGGACAAATGGCGTGGAAATGGTATCACTTTGAAAATATGTGTTTTGGGCGTGGCCTATAGCGCCATCTATAGGCAAATGTGGACCATTCTTGGTTTGGGGGTATCCGTTGGCATAGAGAATCAATGTGCCAATTTAGAAAATTTTTGACCAGTGACTTTTTGAGATATTGGGGCTCAAGGAGAAGAATAATAATAAATATAGCTGCAAGCAGCAATGCGATTCGTCCTCAAAAAGGCAAATAATTTAAAATTGATCAGTAGAGGGTTGGAGTTAAACCGTCTCAATGGATTAACCCAAAAACATGTATTTCTGTCTGAATCCTAAACGAAACATTTTCCGTGTACAGGAAAATCCATCATACCGGACCTTATGGATCATTGAGACTTTTTTGTTTCCAATGAGAAATGAGGTATATACATTAAGTTTCAGACGAATTGAATAAATGGGATGGAAAATCATCATTTTGAAAATAGGATATTTGGACATGGCTTGTAGCGCCCACTAAGGGCAAATATGGGACATTCTTGGTTTGTGGGTTCTTGTTGTCCTTTAGTATCAATGTACCAAATTTTTAAAAAAAATACCGGAAAATGGGAATTTTGGCATTTACTGTAGCGCATTTTCCTATTGGAAAATGTGGGCCATTCTTTTTTTGTTGGTTCCTGTTGGCCTGTAGTATCAATGTACCAAATTAGAAAATTTTGGACCCGAAAATGGTAATTTTGGCATGACCTGTAGCGCCCCCTAATGGCGAATGTTGGACATTCTTGGTTTGTGGGTTTCTTTTGGCCTGTAGTATCAATGTACCACATTAGAACTTTTTTGACCAGAAAATGGGAATTTTAAGGTGGCCTGTAGGGCCTCCTATGGGCAAATGTTGGCCATTCTTGGTTTGTGGGTTCCTGTTGGCCTGTAGTATCAATGTACCAGATTAGAAAAGTTTTGACTAGAAAATGGGAAATTCGGCGTGGCCTGTAGCCCCCCTAAGGGCGAATGTTGGCCATTCTTTGTGCAGTCCTTCAGAATCATGTCATCTTGAAGCATTTTAGATTTGAAAAACCATCAGTCAAATTTACATTTGAATTTATTGACACGTTTATTGTTGAAATGTGGACATTTACGTAAACACGTCCCTTTCAGGCATTTTGTATCGTATTCATTTTTCCTAAGTAACATTTTCAAAGACTTCAATTCTACACATGTGTACCAAATTTCAAGTCAATTGGAGCTACAGTTCAGGAGAAGAAAAGTTTTGTAGGTTTTCGCAAATTTTCACCGTACGGGAAAATCCATCATGGCGGAAGTTATGGGTCCTATAGGCTTTTTTGTTCCCCATGAGGAATGAGGCATTTACACCAAGGTTCAGAAGATTTGGACAAATGGCGTGGAAATGGTATCACTTTGAATATATTTTTTTGGGGCGTGGCCTATAGCGCCACCTAATGGCGAATGTGGACCTTGGCATGGAGTATCAATGTGCCAATTTAGAACATTTTTGAACAGAAAATGAGACTTTTGGGCATGGTCTGTAGTGCCCTAATGGTGAATGTGAGCCATTCTTGGTTTGTGGGTTCCTTTTGGCCTGTAGTATCAAAGTAGCAATTTAGAACATTTTTGAACAGAAAATTAGACATTTGGGCATGGTCTGTAGCGCCCCCTAAAGGGTGAATGTGGGCCATTCTTGGTTTGTGGGTTCCTGTTGGTCTGTAGTATCAATGTACCAAATTAGAAAATTTTTGACCGGAAAATTAGAATTTTTGCATTTCCTGTAGCGCCCCCTATTGGCGAATGTGTTCCATTCTTGGTTTGTGTGTTCCTGTTGGCCTGTACTATCAATGTACCAAATTAGAAAATTTTTGACCAGAAAATGGGAATTTTGACGTTGCCTGTAGCGCCCCTAGGGGGCGAATGTTGGCCATTCTTGGTTTGTGGGTTCCTGTTGGCCTGTAGTATCAATGTACCAAATTAGCATTCATTTTATGCATTGTAAAAATAAGTGAATGTTAAAGGGATATTTGATCATTTCCTCACCCTCATGCAGTCCCAGATGTTTACGACTTTCTTCTGCAAAAATTGAATCAAGATGTTTAGAAGAATATCTCAGCTCTGTTGGTCCTTTCAATGTAAGTAAATGAGAAGTGGTGAGAAACAGACCAATAATTAAGTCATTTTTTACTATAAATCTCTACTTTCACTTTCACAAGCGCTCTTCTCTCTTAACTCTTTCCCCGCCAAACACGGAATTTTCCGGGTTTTATGAAAAAACGCTTCCCGCCAAACACGGAATTTTCCGGGTATCCGTGTTTTAGTGGTATACGGTAAGGAAGACCCGCACGCATGTTTTGAAAGAGTACGCAACTCTTTGATCAAAGAAACAGACTGCGATCGTCTCAAATGTGAAGTGGAACACCATACTAATACTAAAGCACTTGTTTGATAAAAATGCCTTTTTCTCAGCTTTTTGCCCGAAATGTTGTTTTTGACAAAACCTACCTCTGTTTAAGTGGCAATAAAAATAGAACAAATGAAGATAAAATAAAATCGTTTTTTTTTTTGCCTGAAAGCAGAGGCTCAGATCTTTATTTTGATATATAGCATCTTCATATATTCATGGAAGAAAATATTCTGCGGGCCATTAAATTTTAGGGAAAATCTTCAAAAACCCTGGCGGTGGCTGGCAACTTTTTTTAAAAACGCTGGCGGGGAAAGAGTTAAGAGTTCTTTTTCTGTTTTTTTTTTTTGTGATTTACATAAGCATATCACCCCTCCTGAGCAGGGTGGACAATTTATAGTAAAAAAAATAAAAATACTCTATATACTACATGTATTGATCTTTTTCACACCTACACCTATAATATCCCTTCTGAAAGTATGGATTAAACCACTGGAGTGTTATGGGTTACTTTTTATGTTGCATTTATGTGATTTTTGTTGATGTGAGTTCTGATCACCATTCAAGTGCATTGAAAGCACCAACAGGGCTGAGAAAGAAAGAAATACACATCTGGGATAGAAAGAGGGTGAGTAAATGATGAGAGAAATATCTATTTGGGGTAAACTAATTTTAATTGAAAGACTATCTAGGCACATAATAACACTACATAGCTGTGACTGTTTATAACTATTTCAAAATGTAAAAGCTCACGCTTTAAATGGTCAGTGCTTTGATTTTTAAATCATTAAAATAGCAACAGATCCAGTGAAAAAAATGGAGATTGAGTGATTGTTTTTACATTTTACATGCCATTCAAAAAAGTGGCATTCTACCACGTAAGAGAGAAATAAAAAAAACTTAAAATAATACCATTTGTACTTTTCAATTACTTCGGATATCAATGCACTGGGCGAAGTCTAAATTGTTACTGTCTCTTTAAGAGGCTTTTATCGCATGATACTATATTCAAGGCACAGTTCAGTTCCCTCTCGAGAGGTCTCTCCTATGGCGTAAGTAGCTTACGCTATGGGAAAACTCCGTTTCTCGAGAAATATTGAAGTCTTTATGTAAAACGCATTGCAGCTGCACAGCATACAGCAATGAGCGAGGCAGCTCGGTCATTGGCTGTGCTGCGGCAACTTGCTCGAACCAATGACGGGCGACTCTGAACGTGCGACCAATGGCAGCGCTACGGCCAGCGCTCAGAGCCCGCCAAGATGGGCGTGGCTAGGGCTATATATTAGGCGCCCTGTCATGTGAGTTCTTTAGATTTAATCTCCTTCAGCGAAGACCTTCTCTTCGCTGGATCCTCCGGATTGTTGGAGTCTTTTCGCCCGCCATTGACAAGCCTACAGCAGGACTGCTAAGAGGACGCCGGCGCCTTCAGCCGCCTTCGAAGCCTTCTGCTACACCATCCGGCACGCATCACTGATATCCTTTTTTACTTACAAGTGTTCACCTCTGCGACGCTTTTGATTTAAGTAAAAGAGCAATTTTCGAGGCGTTGTTCCAAATGCCTTTAACCTGACGGGGACCGTCACGTTATCTGCACTCGCTGCCTGGGACCTGACCACGCAGAAGCTGCTCTCATTCATGGCGGATGCCCCGAATGTGACTCCCTGGGCCTCGCCGAGCTGCGCGCTCGCTTTGCCGCCTTCTCCGCAAACGAGCCTGCTTCCACCGTGCTGCCATCTCCTCCGTTCGAGCCACGCAAGAAAAAGCGCCGCTCACAGAGGCTGCCAGAGCACCACTACCCAAGATCTCCCCGCTGCCAGTCCATTTCACGCAGGTGGACCAGCACCCCTCCAACAGAGCGGTGGGTCTCGTCTCGTTTGGCACGTCAGGGGACGCCGGTGAAAAGGATGACAGCCTTTCTATTGACGCTGCATCCGACGACTGGCCGGGCTCGGCCTTCGACCCCGCGCCATCGACATTAGCGGACACGAGCACGGGCACCGTGCATGGACTCTGAGATCGTCCGCATCCTGTCCAAAGCCGTGGAAGACCTCGGGCTCGACTGGTCTTCTCCGGACAACCTGCCCGCAGCCGGCTGGACGAGTGGTTCCTGCAGGGGCGCCGGCAGGCCCCTCGACAGAGACCCTCCCCTTTCTTCCCCGAAGTTCACGACGAACTCACAAAGTCGTGGAAAGCCCCGCACTCTGCTCGCCTGAAGCCTTCTTTCTCTTCCTCGCTCTCCTCGGTGGACGGCGCGAGAGAAAGAGGCTATGAGGGAACCCCGCCCCTCGAGCTGTGGCCAACCATCTGTGCCCACCCTCCACCGCTGGATGGAAAGCCAAAGCTTCTCATCCCTCGAAGCCCTGCCGATCTACCTCAGCTCTCGCCGGCCGCGCATACGCCGCCGCCGGCCAAGCTGCGTCAGCGCTTCATTCCATGGCTGTTCTACAAGTTTATCAGGCCAAACTTCTCCGCACCATGGACGAGTCAGGACCTGAACCTGAGGCTTTCAAGGACCTGCGCAGCGCCACTGACGTAGCCCTGCGAGCCACAAAGGCCACCGCCCAATCCATCGGCCGGGCCATGGCTAACCTGACTGTCCTTGAGCGCCATCTGTGGCTGACGCTAACAGAGATGAAGGACGCAGATAAGGCGCCATTTCTTGAAGCGCCTATCGCTCCAAGCGGCCTGTTCGGACCGGCGGTAAAAGAGTTTGCTGAATGCTTCACTGAAGCTCGGAAGGATTCGCAGGCTATGCGTCACTTCCTGCCCAAGCGCTCCAGCTCGTCTCAGAGCCGCCAGAGACCGCCTCAGAAGCATTCAGCCAGCATTCAGCCCATATCTGTGCGAGCAAAAGCCTGGGAAAAAATCCCCGACATGCCGAAATGGGTTTTGAACATAATAAAACACGGTTACTCGCTTCAATTCGCTCGCAGACGACCCCGCTTTTCAGTGGTGGTCGAGACGAAAGTGAGGAGAGATGTGTCACATGTTCTACGCACCGAGGTGCTCAAACTAATAGAGAAGGGCGCTATAGAAACTGTTCCTCCCTCTATGAGCGAGGCAGGTTTTTACAGCCGCTATTTTCTCGTCCCGAAAAAGGACGGTGGCCTCCGCCCCATCCTAGATCTCAGACATCTGAACAAAGCTTTAATGATTCGCTCGTTCAGAATGTTAACGACCAAACATATCCTAGCACAAGTTCACCCCGGGGATTGGTTTCTATCAGTGGATTTGAAAGACGCTTACATTCACATTCCGATAGCGCCTCATCACAGGCCTTTTCTGAGATTCGCTTTCGAGGGACAGTCATACCAGTACACAGTACTACCATTCGGCCTATCATTGGCCCCCCATACATTCACGAAATGTATGGACGCAGCACTTTCCCCCCTGAGACAGCGGGGAGTGCAAATACTGAATTACCTCGACAATTGGCTAATCATAGCACAATCAGAGAGTCAGTTAACGACGCACAGATCTTGGATTATCAGCCATCTAGAATGCCTGGGTCTGAGAATCAATTTTGCAAAGAGCGTGCTATCCCCCAGCCAGAATATCTCCTTTCTGGGAATAGTGCTAGACTCAGTGCAGATGACGGCGCGCCTCTCATCAGAGCACGCGCTCTCTATTCGACACCTTGCAACATCATTCAGACCGGGCGCGCGCGCCCCCGTCAAACGATTTCAAAGGATGCTCAGTCTCATGGCCTCGGCATCAGCGGTACTCCAGCTAGGATTGTTGCACATGCGTCCTCTCCAACGCTGGCTCAAGAGCCGTGTCCCCACTCACGCGTGGTGCTCGGGCCACTTTTTAATCAGAGGAAATCACGGCTGTATAAAAGCCCTGATGCCCTGGAAAGCCGTCGACTGGTATCGAACCGACGTGAGTCTGGGCATGAACACACGGAGAAAAATGATCACGACAGATGCCTCCAAAATAGGATGGGGGGCCCTTTACGAGGGCAGGCCTGTCTCCGGCTTTTGGTCAAACCCGGAAAAGCGCCTACATATAAACTGTCTGGAAATGAAAGCGGTCTCCTTGGCTCTCAGAGCCCTGCTTCCGTACCTGAAAAATGAACACGTCCTGGTCCGAACGGACAACATGACGGTAGTATTGTATATAAATCGCCAGGGTGGACTCAGGTCGAGCTCCCTGCACTCTATGGCCATGGAGCTCATCTCATGGTCACAGCACCACTTGCGCTCGCTGAGAGCAGCGCATGTGCCAGGCGTCCTGAACCAGGGAGCGGACATGCTGTCCAGAGACAAGGTTCTCCCAGGAGAATGGTCTCGCCACCCCCTGACGGTTCAGTGGTTATGGCAAACCTTTGGCAAGGCGGAGGTCGACCTCTTCGCCTCCAGGGAAAATACGCACTGCCCCATTTTCTTCTCAAAGAGCACGGACGCGCTCGCTCAAGTCTGGCCGAGCCGCCCCTTGTATGCTTTTCCCCCGATCGCGATGCTACCTCAGGTCATCAGTCGGATCAGGGAAGTGAAATGTGCAGTGCTCCTGGTAGCCCCTCTCTGGAAAAACCAGATGTGGTTTCCAGAACTGATGCAGATGATGCAATCTGCCCCATGGCCGATTCCGCTGAGGCTAGACCTCCTCAGGCAGGCCAACGGGATGATTCTTCATCCCCGCCCCGATCTGTGGGCCCTCCATGCATGGCCCCTCAACGGGTTCCCGAGAACCTCCCCAGTGGAGTTTTGAGAACCATCACGAGGCGCGAGCGCCCTCTACGAGACGCTTATATGCCCAAAAGTGGAAAGTGTTCAGTGACTGGTGTGATACCAAGAGCTTGAACCCCAAATCGTGCGAGATACCAAGTATACTCTCCTTTTTGCAAGAGCTGCTGGAGGCGGGCCGCACACCCTCCATGCTCAAAGTCTATGTGGCTGCCATAGCGGCGTCACACAATCCTGATAAAGGACGTTCATTAGGGAAAAACGACCTAATCATTCGTTTCCTAAGAGGCGCTAGGAGGATGAACCCCCCTCGCCCCCCCTCGGTGCCGATCTGGGACCTGGCCACGGTCCTGGACGCACTCAAGGGTTCCCCGTTCGGACCTCTCCGAACCGTGCACCTTAAACAGCTCTCGCTCAAAACTGCGCTCTTGCTGGCACTCGCCTCAGTCAAGAGAGTGGGCGACCTGCACGCGCTGTCATCAAGCGCTGCTTGCCTGGAATTTGGACCTAACGACTGCAGAGTTGTCCTTAGGCCAAAGCACGGGTATATTCCTAAAGTGCTCTCCACACCCTTCAGAGTACAGGTGATATCTCTGGCAGCGCTATCGTCCCCAGCGGACGAAAGCGACGCTAATTTACTCTGCCCGGTCAGGGCGCTCAGAGTATATTTGGAACGTTCTGCCCCGTTCAGACAGACGGAACAATTATTCGTATGCTTTGGCGGCCGCACTAAAGGTCTCACAGTTTCAAAGCAAAGAATATCGCGCTGGATAGTGGATGCTATAGCGCTGGCTTATGAAGCCAAGGGCCTTCAATGCCCCTTAGGCGTCAGAGCTCACTCTACGAGGCCTCCTCGTGGGCGTGGTCGAGTGGGATACCCATTGAAGATATTTGTGCGGCGGCAGGCTGGGCCTCGCCTTCGACATTTATCAGGTTTTATAACCTACAGGTCCCCTCATTGCATTCCAACATTCTATCAGCCTGACTGTAGAATGGACTGGAGTATGTATATGCTGAGCATTATCTCCTCCCTTATAGGTCGGTCTCTGACTGACTTAGAGGATTTTTTTATGCATATCAATATACAGAAAAATCAGTACATAAGTTATGTGCTTGTGTTTTTACAATGAGCGCCCCACCATGGACCTCCTTGGGGCAAAGGCGCTCTGTATTTTCCCATTATATAGCTCGCCGTTGGCCGGCTTGTTGGATAATCACTTTGCTTTAAGGCTCAGGCATCCGCCTCTGGCTTTATAGAGCGAAGTCGGCGTTTTGCATGGTGTTCCCATAGCGTAAGCTACTTACGCAATACTCGTTCCCTCCTCTCAGGGAACCGAGGTTACGTTAGTAACCGAGTCGTTTAATCTTCTGAGAACTGTGAAGTATCATTATTTTCGTTCTGTGCAATGCTTTTTGCATCTGTATTCATTTCAGAGATTATGGGTGTGAGGTGATAAAATAAAGACTGCGTGAATGGTTGATGGTTCACTTGAATTTTGTGACGTGTTTCAGAAAGATTATCGCGAAGACAGACTGAGCACCCAGTTTATTTTCTTTATTTTACAAAAGCACAAGGTTTTGTTGTAACACACTATTGTGTAGTATACCTAAAATATACTTTATTTCTCTGTACATTTTTTTTTCTTTCTTTCTTCTTTACAGGACGAACTGGATGAGGTTGTAAATACATGGAATTCCCACAAAATCAGAGCACGATCTGGAAATGATGCAGCATCAGGACGTCCAATAGTGATGTTCTCTCTTCCAGGATTGCACAATGCCGAAGATAGACTCAAATTAATTGACATGGACGAAGCGGCTTTGTGTCAGGAAGAGTGCACCCCCAAGGGTCAGTTCCCTTGTGACGAAACAGTTTTTGATCTGTGCTGTCTGTTACTGGAGGAAAATGGATGGGATGCTCCTACAGATCCATTCAGTGCAGCTAATCTCTACATATTGTTGAGAGCAGAAATACAGCAAAATATCTGATTGTCCTTAATCCACAGAAAAGTTTGTTAGCTGGGCACCTATCTGTCATAACTCATATTTATTTGTCTTATCTGTGACAATCACAGCTGGTGTGTTAAAATGAGTGTGACTTTGCAATATCAACAGCAAAAGTTTAATACACAATGCTTACTTAACCCTTTGTAGGTAACTATGTATTCAACGTATCTCTATATAGTGCATTATGGATTGCACAGCCTCTATTTAGCTAAACTGCATGTTGCTGTGTGCCATGTTAAAATAAGAGTATTTGATGTTTTTTATGATACTGAATTACCAACATTATGTCGATTTATGCACATGTTTTTGTATATGTACATTTCATCTTTAAGAAAATTGTTTATTTAGTACAAAATGTGAACAATGAACAGCACTGCTTATTGAAACATGAAAACATTTTGAAATTACAAAATCTGTTAAATTGGCACAAAACTCCTTGGATTTTAACAGAAACATTTTCTAAAGGAACTTTGAGTCTGCACTGAAAATTGACAATAAAACATTTGAGCATACAATTACAAATATCAGTGTATGACAGACAATAGTGTCTTTTTATCTGTATCTGTATCTAAAATGTGATCAAGCAGTTACATTCTTAACAATTTACAGCATAATTAAAACTGAGATTTTATTTTTCAAGCATTTGCTTGTATAATTGCAATCATCAAGCTAAGATTTCTAATGCAACATTGCTAAAACCAAACAAGCAAGGGGGCATGTGTTAATTAATCTTTAACTTATGCTAAACTTTTGATTTCTGTAAATCAAATCCAAATCAAACAAATCAAAAACATTTTTCAGATATTCTGAATGAGGTGGACAACTACATGTTAAACTATGTCCATTACCCAAATGTTGCTCTCCAAAACAGCATTAAATTCAGCACAGAAGTCTGGAAAATTCTCATAGTTCTCACACAGCTGAAGGAACATCCCACATGTACGCCCAATAGGGCGCCTTGTGAAATCTGACATCACTGCAAACTCAACAGAGATGTGGTCTGACACAATCAAGTGACATCCTGTGCAGAACCTCAGAAACTTTCCTAGTTTCTCATCATCTATTTCTCTGAGGTACCTTTTCAGATGATGTGCTACTTCTCTTTGCTTTGCTGTCATATCAGCAGGGAACTGCAAAAGTCCTAAGACCTTTTTAGTTGTTGTAAGTGTTACATACATCTCTTTTAGCTCATCAAAAGTAAGGGAGATTTGTGATTGTGTGATGTCCTTCCAACAGTCTAACACAAACATTGGCTTTTGGACAAGCTCTTTGTGGGAATTCTCCTTCAGAATTTCTGAGAAGTTTTCTGCAGAGACTTTTCTGCAGCATTCATAGCTGTCAAGAACTTCCAACAGTTCATCAAGTTCAACAGAAGAGAAATCCTGTAATGCATGTTGAAGAATTTACCGTTCTTGGGTGCTAACAAACTGAAGGAAGCACTCTATCAGGTCACTGTATACTGCACCAAAAAGCATCTCCTCCATAAAAGGGGGGGCCAGCTTTATTGGAATGTACTGGCAGTCTTTGTAACCTTTCAGGAAAATTCTGCCAACAGCTTTCCAAGAGTCAGCTTGGAAATCATGTCTAATAAAAGGAACTTTCATTGTAGTTCCAAGTGTACAACGATCATAGAATTCTTGCCAGAAGGTACTATATACATCTCGGAGAACCCCTGACCCACAGCCAGCTTCCTCTGAATTGTCTGGCAATAAGCGTCTAAATCCCAGTTGGCTGGTCAAATTCTCGGGGTCAGAAAATTCATTGATCATGTCATGGAGGCAGTTTCCATGACGTATAATTATTTGTTTTGTTTGAATGCCAGTTTCAGTGGTTTCAGGAGGCAGATAAACAAATGTGTTCTCCAGGTCAGATTCATCTCCTGAGTAAGGGCCAAATGTGATTTCAGGGTCAGAAATATTAAGTGGGTCATTCACTACATCATCTGCCATGATGAAAACTTCCTCAGCTAATGTAATATTCAGGCCTGGTACCACTGGAAAATGTGTAACAACTGAATAATCTGTGTTGTTAGTGGGCATTGTAGAAGAGTCTGTTAAATCTTCACTATAATCACTTTGTAGTGAGATGATGCTGGTCTCATCATTATTTTCACTTTCAGACTCAATATTTGAAGTACTGTCAGCTGACTCATTTGGGCTAGTAGCTATTGAAGGGTGAGGGTCGAAATCCCTTGTCTCTTCAGATATATCAATACATATATATATCCTTTTATATCAATATCTATCTATATTCTGTTGCTTCACTTCTTTAATAAAGTGATGAATTAACTATATGCATGATCACATAATCAATTCTATTTTCTTATGCATAACTGAAATATACTTTGAATCTTATGTGTGTTGGAATGTTAACTAGTGTCTTTTAAGGAACATTCCAGAGTCTTTCTCTCTGTCCTGCCCGTAGTCTGAAGGTCCTTTGGGGATAAGCTTAGCTGTGATGAGAGGGGGCAGGGAGAATGTTAAACATATGTTCTGTGTTTGATCGTTACTTTTCTATGATTAAGTATATGGTTTAAAGTCCTATGAAATACTACCTGAATAGTAGAAGTGTGATTTTCTATTATTATTTCTTTAGGGAAGAAATGTATGTTATTTCAACCCTCTCCTCTGCCCGAGGAGTGAATATTTTATCTCTCTGTTTTGGTTTAAATTGCCTGATAATGTGTACTCTGGCTGTCTTGTGCCCAGAGAAGGACTGTGTTGTGTGTGCGTTTGACCTTCTACCTAGGTTTTGAACCCAGGGATGCACACCAGGCCGACTCGAAGATGCCCCGCGACCATCTGCGAGGTCACTTCAGACGTAAATCTCGGGCCCAGACGACAATTGCGCTGATTAATGTTGATAGGCCATTTAACTATCTATATGTTGTGACTTTATGTTCTTTTAGCCAATCATGAGTGAAATAATGGAATGTACTCCTTGCAAATGGTATAATTGATGTAAGATTTTGTGTAAGGTACGAGTTGGCTTTCGATCTCCTCGTGAGACTTTGCCGCTGGCTCTACCAATTTCACTGCAAACTATACTTCAGTAAATTTTGGATTCTTTAATTGAATTTCTCAACTCCTGGTTTTTCTTTCTCCATATCTGGTCCGGATCATAACTGTTATACCCCTAACACTATGTAGAAGCGCAAATTTGGCAGTTTCACTGCCTCATGTATTGTGCCAATGGAGACATCACTGGGAAGAACGTTTTGTCTGAAGTCCCAAACTTCAAATGTGAAGTCACATTCATCACCCTTACAAGAATTTCCATCTGGGAAGAAAAGTTCTTTACCTTCTTTAAGGATCTCATTGTATCCTGCATTAATGTCCATTGCAACCTTTCTAGTACCTCCTCGTTTTGTTCTGACCTGTTTTGTTTCTTTGTTTTCTGTATGAATCCAGCCAATTTCAATCTGTCGCTTACATGCTTTGGCTCTGGATTTGGGTTTAGAAGTCTCAGGTGTCTCTTCAGACTGGGGTTCAGTTGTAGATTGCTTTCTCAGTTTCATCTTTTCTCTCAGTCTTTCAAACAGACCCAACTTCCTTTTGGAAGCAGGGTTTTGGTTGCGGCAAAAATTGAAAAGAGCAAGTCTATCTCCATATGAGGGAATATAGCTGGCCAGAGCTGAATCCTCCATTAGCAAGATAACATCTCTGTCAATCTGTGGATTCAAAAAAAATTCCATTTGCCTTTCGAAAGTACAATCAAGGTCAGTTTAAAGGTAGGGGACCACGGGGATGGTTGTAACACGGGTCAGTTGTAACAATTCCAATCTGTCCAATCAGGAACTAGTTACAAATCCCCTGATTCACTTCGCACATGCTCAATTTAGTTCTTATTCCACATGTGAAAAATTAGAGCCCTGTGGCGTGTTAGAGTGGAAAAAACAATTTTGAAGTAAAAAAGTTCCTTTTTT
The DNA here is from genome assembly GCF_025860055.1 of Xyrauchen texanus. Lineage (NCBI taxonomy): Eukaryota > Metazoa > Chordata > Actinopteri > Cypriniformes > Catostomidae > Xyrauchen > Xyrauchen texanus. The sequence continues at coordinate 20,794 of NC_068325.1, forward strand.
TACTTTTTTTGTTTTTGTTATGGGAATTTCTGCTTTGTAGTTTAACTCATCAAACTTTTATTATGTTTATTGTGTGTCTGTGTAGATATTTTCCATGCAAGTTGTTATTGCTAATGTTTTGCCTGTTAGCTGTAAGGTGAGATAGTTCATGGCTACATGACTCTGGGTTAGTTGTAACAACAATGAAACGTTACAACCTACAGTAACAACTGAGTCACACACACACACACACACACACACACACACACACACACACACACACACACACACACACACACACACACACACACACACACACACACACACACACAATGTTCAAGTGTTCAATTTTATTATGGCCAATACTAACACTGGCAGTAATAAACATGCTTACAAACAAACAATGTTTGTGTTCAAGTTCAATTTATAATGGTCAATTACTATGATAAGTTATATAGAAAAGTCAGTGTTGAGTAAAAACCTTTCAAAATATTTTGTTTGTCAAAATACTTATTTCATTATGTTACATATCACCCCAGTGGATCTCATAATGTTACATCTCACCCCAGGGTATGCAGTGTTGGGAGTACGCGTTACAAAAGTAATGCATTACAGTAACATATTACTTTTTGCTGTAACGCAGTAGTGTAAGGCATTACTAACTGGAAATTATCCAACTGCGTCTGTGTTGTTTAATATACATGTGCGTCATCAGTAGATCACGCACAGAACTGACTCCCATGGCCGCTTTGTGGAGTTGCGCTCTCACGCTATTTGCCCTGCTTACTAGTAAATCTGGGCCTATAATACAATGGGTTCACTGAAAGGAAAACAACACTGACTTTTCAATAAACACTAAATATGTGCTATTTTTAATCAGATGTTCCAATCGTGTTGAATAGCTACATACCCTTTCTTCCTCCAGAAGTGAAAGTATGTCCTCTGAAATACCACGGCCTCGTAGAAATTCTGTCACAGTAATGATGGACATAATTGTGCAGTCTGCTCCCTGGGCCTTTCAAATTTGTATTACTTTAGAAAATGACTCGTTTAAACATAGGCTATATACATAATAAATGGGTCTAGCGTTAAAGCTACAACATCATTATAGGCTAATATATTTGTGTATGCTATGAAAGTGGAGCTATAACCAGGTCTGTAACGGGTTTGTTCTTGGACCATTTTTAGGAACTATTGATACAGCTAGCACTATTGCAGCGCACATGGTATACAAAGTCACTAATAATCAAGATAAATGCATTGTCAAAAATCACTCACTCGCTCGCATCATGGCCGAAACGCATGCAGTAGGCTCGATGTTAGGATGAATGTGGCCTCAAATCGGTCTCAAAATTTAACGCGTTCATTCTCGAAATGTAATGAGTTTATTCTCAAGATTGTATTTCGACTTTTTTCTCGAAATTTAACGAGTTTAATCTCGCATTATAATGACTTTATTCTCGATATTTAATGAGTTTATTCTCAAGATTGTATTTCGACTTTTTTTCTCGAAATGTAACGAGTTTAGTCTCGCATTATAATGACTTTATTCTCAATATTTAATGAGTTTATTCTCAAGATTGTATTTCGACTTTTTTTCTTGAAATTTAACGAGTTTAATCTCGCATTATGATGACTTTAATCTCGATATTTAATGAGTTTATTCTCAAGATTGTATTTCGACTTTTTTCTCGAAATTTAACGAGTTTAATCTCGCATTATAATGACTTTATTCTCGATATTTAATGAGTTTATTCTCAAGATTGTATTTTGACTTTTTTCTCAAAATTTAACAAGTTTAATCTCGCATTATAATGACTTTAATCTCGAGATGGTTTTATTTTTTTATTATTGCTTGGCCCTAATCCTCATCAAAATCTAACAGGACACTACTAGCGGCATCAATGTTGATCACTGCATTAATTAATAATTAAATATATTGATACCCGATTTCTTTATCAACTGTTCCCTTTACAAAAAGCTTCACTACGATGTTGCGCTGCTAAGCGCTACGGGGAACAGCTTTAGCTGTGAGCCGAGCTGAATAATGTGTGGAACACGTCAATGAACATTGACCGGAATTTATAGCCTCGGCTGATGTAATCATTAGATGCACCTGAGGCCAGGCTATAAATGGATACGTCACCAGGTGTCGTCAGAAACTCTTTTTTCAGAGCGATTCTGTTTCTGTGTGTTTCACACACCCTGTCAAAACTTTCTTTCCTCTGTTAGGAGATAGAATCAATTAGGCAGTGTGCAGTGAACGTTGTTCTATTTTTCTCTTCTGTTTAGAAAATATTATATATATATTTCTAAAAAAGAAAGAAAAAAAAAAGAGAGAATGACTGAAAGGTGTGTTCCCCTCTTCTTGCTCTATAGATGGAGACGGCACACATCAGTTTTTGCTGTTTGTTTGGGGGTAAGAGCACGCTGCTCTCGCGTTGCAGCAGGGCGGGTGCGAGCACTGCGATTTGCTTTAACAGGCAGAGTGCGTCGTGCTCGCCTCGCTTGCTTCCGGGAGTCAGCACTCACGAAAAGATCGTTCGTGGGGCTCGTGCATTGATTTGGCTGAGGAGCAAGAGACGGGTTGACCCTTTCTCTCACTCTCTCCCCAAACCCAGCTGGTCCTTCACATGATCTCGAAGCGCGTTCCGACGCTTCTTTGGATCATGAGGTGGATCGCGATTCTCTTCCGGCCTCCGAGCTTTCCGTCCGCGATAAAAAATCTACGGAGGAATTGCTCGATGTTGTTACTCGTGCGGTTGCCAGATTGGACTGGCCACGCGAAAAAGAGACCCCCAAACGGTCCAAATTAGGGGATAGATTTTATCTTCCAGTCTAAGAAAGGGAACGCCTCATGGGTCCCTTCCCTTTCTTTGATAACCTCCATGAAGAGCTTTTTCGCTCATGGAGAACCCCTAAAAAAAAAAATAAATATATATATATATATATATATATATATATATATATATATATATATATATATATATATATATATATATATATATATATATATATATATATATATATAAAATATATATATTTTCTTCCGGTGTTCACATACCCTCGACGTCATTATATTCGACTATCGTGGGTGCTGAGGCACGGGGGTATTCAGTGATGCCGGGCTCGGCATCGTCACTTAAGAAGCCCTCTCTCCCCTCAAAGCCTTGTAGGACAACCTCCACTTTAGTGGGAAGGGCTTATCAAGCAGCAGGTCAGGCTGTTGCTGCTCTACACACTATGCTGTTTTTCAGGCGTACCAGGCTGACCTCCTGGACGACCTGAGTGTGGGTTCTGCGCTTGACGAGCAAGCCTCAGACCCACCTCGGTCCTGACTGAAGGGAGGCTCAAAAGTAAAGCATGGCGAGTCGTGCTCCTCCTCCCAGGGATTCCGAAGCAAGACCTGAGGAATATAAATTCTAGTAAGAGAAAACCCTGACGGTCTTGCGCCTAGATTAGGGGGTAGCTCCCCTCGGGACGGGGCGCGTGCTTCACTTCACCCCTCCCGGTACCCCCTCGAAGCCCCTCCATTCCCGCCACCTCTTGGTGTTTCGGGTTGCAGAGGCTTCCGTCAAAATTGGGTGTTTTCGCTGTTCCTGCATTTTATTCAGGACGCGAAACACCCGACAACCCCTCAACAGGAAGTGTTCAAATATAATACCCATCTCAGAGATCCTGGCAGTGTGGAAACTTCTGCGGATATATTCTTTTCTGTGGGTCTTATAAGGGCGTCAGGATTTAATTCTCTCGCCGCTTTTCCGTGTTTCAACAGCGTGTTCTGACTGCCGTAAACCGGATTTCTTTTTTGTAAAAAAAGAGTTAGGTTATTACACTAAATACTTCCCGTTTCCCATGGAGGGTGAGGGGTGGCGTCTGGCTTAGATCTTAAGCTTGAACTACCCGTGGGTGTTCAAGTCCAAGATGATGCCTGTCAAGACGGTCGTGTCTCAAGCCCTACAACTCGTTTGGCTGGTCACCATCGATCTTATGACGCACTTCTATAATTCATTTAGAAGTTCTGCCACAACATGGAAAGTTCCTGAGGTTCACTTCCGGGGGCGAAGTCTTCCAGGGTCAGGTTCTTTCACTCAGCCTAGCCCTTTTTACCCGCACATTCACAATGCATGATGTAGCGCTGGCTCCTTGCGACTCCGGGGCATCTGCATTCTGAATTACGTAGACGACTGGCTGATCCTAGCGCAGTTCCAGGAACTGGCAGTTCAGCACAGGGACATCGTCTTAGCTCATCTGTTTCTCTGGGGTTGAGGCTCAATGCCAAGAAAAGCGTCCTCTCTCCCACTCAGAACACTGTCTATCGGGGCATTGTATGGAGTTCAATCACAATGCGGGCACAACTGTCTCCCGCTAGGATTGAGTCCATTCAGATCACCCTGAGCAAAGTCAGGCTAGGTCAAGGTTGCACTGTTATCAGTATCAACGATTTCCAGGTCTCAGGGCGAACGCGTCAACGGTGATCCCTCTGGACCTTCTGCTCATGAGACCATTTTGTTGTGGCCAAAAGCCAGGGGATTTCTTCCAAGGGCCAAAACCCCTGGGCTAAATAGGGTTACGCGCCTCAGGCTTCGTTCTATGTGGTTCAGACACCGGTTTTCTGCCTTGGGTCCCACTCTAGGTGCGTCTTGTTGTTGCAGACTGCTAACGACAGACGCCTCCCTGACGGGCGGGGTAGCGGCCTTAAGTGGTCGTCCAGCTTAAGGGGATAGGAGGGTCATCAGCTCGGTTGTCACAGTCACTGTCTCGGGTTGATGGCTGTATTTCTGGCCCTGAAATACCTCCTCCTGAGGCTGCCATGTCTTGGTGCGGGTGGGCAATACAGCGGTAGCCTCTTACATAAATCTTCAAGGAGACCCACGTTCTTGTCAGCTGTATTTCTGACACGTCGGATTCTCCTTAGGGCCCAGGGTAAGCTCCTGTCACTCAGGTCAGTTATATCCCTGGATGCCCGTATACGGGAGCAGATTTACGATCCAGACAGGAAATACCAACGGGGGAGTTAGGAACTCCACCCTAAGGTAGTATTTGCCCAGAGTTCGCCAGCAAGGGTTTTTGCCTCTTTCTGATAGCACCGCGCTGGCCGAACAGGGCTTGGTTCTCGGAGCTAATATCTTCCCTCGACGACTCGCCTTGGGCGATTCCGAACAGGAAGGATCTTCTATCTCAGGCACAGGGCAATATTTCATCCCTGCCCTGAATTGTGGAATCTTTCATGTTTGGCCCCTAAGGGTACCAACTGAGGGACACAGGGCTTTCTCCTGAGGTTATCGAGACCTTTTTAAATGCCAGGATTTTTCCACTTGGAACAAGTTTGGGTGAGATCTTAGGGCAGAAGAGGACCTCTTCGCCTCTATGGATAGCGCAATGTCTCCTCTACTTCTCCCTGAAATCACCCAGCCCCCTTGGGTCTGGACGTTAAGACACATACATGCATTTCTTTCCCCAGTTTCTCTGCTCCCGGGAGTCTTGGCGATGTTCACCAGCAAGGGTCTTGCCTCGTATTAATGGTGCTGCGCTGGCCGAACAGGATATGGTTCTCAGAGCTAATTCCTCTCCTCGACGGCTCGCCTTGGGCGATTCCGAACAGGGAGGACCTTCTCATCCTTGGCCCGAATTGTGAAACCTTTCATTCTGGCCCCTAAGTGTACCAAATGGGGTTCACGGGGTTTTCTCTTGGGGTTATCGAGACCATTTCTAGTGCTAGGGCTCCCACCACTTGGAACTAATCTGGGTAGATTTTACAGGGCAGAAGAGGACATCTTCACCTCTGTTGATAGCGCAATGTCTCCTCTACTTCTCCCCGAGTCGCCCAGTCCCCCCCTCCCCCTCGGGAGGTGCTGAGCGTAGTAACGCAAATGCGCCTGCCTGCGTTTCTATCTACTAAAGTTCTTATTACAGAACCAGCTAACTGCCAGTTTGCTTCAGTTCTGGATTTTCTGTAGAAAGAACTGTCAGCGGGCATTTGCCTCACCACTGCCAGGTTCTATGTGGCCACTGCGGTTTGCCACGGCTTGGTGGGTGGGGTGCCCTCAAAGAGGCATCCTCATTATTTTTATAGTTTGGATGCTTTGCCACTCCGGGCTCTTATGCCTTTGAGTCGACATCTCAGCTCATGCCTGAACAAGTTTGTGATGCGGCAGGCTTGTCCTCTCCGCTCACATTCATCAGTTTTTATGACAAGTTTGTGTTGCGATAGGGTTCTCTTCGCACACATTCATCGAACTGTATGGGCTAGATGCTTTGCTACTCCGGACTCTTATGTCCTTGAGTCGACATCTCAGCCCACGCCTAAACAAGTTTGTGATGCGGCAGGTTGTCCTCTCCGCACACATTCATTGCACTTTTTAGTTTGGATGTTCTGCACTCCGGGCTCTTATGCCCTTGAGTCGACATCTCAGCTCATACCTGAACAAGTTTTTGATGCGGCAGGCTGTTCCTCTCCGCTCACATTCATCAGTTTTATGACAAGTTTGTGGTGCGATAGGGTTCCCTTCGCACACATTCATCGAACTTTATGGGTTAGATGCTTTGCTACTCCGGGCTCTTATGCCCTTGAGTCGACATCTCAGCTCATGCCTAAACAAGTTTGTGATGCGGCAGGTTGTCCTCTCCACACACATTCATTGCACTTTTTAGTTTGGATGTTCTGCACTCTGGGCTCTTATGCCCTTGAGTCGACATCTCAGCTCATACCTGAACAAGTTTGTGATGCGGCAGGCTGGTTCTCTCCGCTCACATTCATCAGTTTTTATGACAAGTTTGTGGTGCGATAGGGTTCCCTTCGCACACATTCATCGAACTTTATGGGTTAGATGCTTTGCTACTCTGGGCTCTTATGCCCTTGAGTCGACATCTCAGCTCATGCCTGAACAAGTTTGTGATGCGGCAGGCTGGTCCTCTCCGCTCACATTCATCAGTTTTTATGACAAGTTTGTGGTGCGATAGGGTTCTCTTCGCACACATTCATCGAACTTTATGGGCTAGATTCTTTGCTACTCCGGACTCTTATGTCCTTGAGTCGACATCTCAGCCCATGCCTAAACAAGTTTGTGATGCGGCAGGTTGTCCTCTCCACACACATTCATTGCACTTTTTAGTTTGGATGTTCTGCACTCCGGGCTCTTATGCCCTTGAGTCGACATCTCAGCTCATACCTGAACAAGTTTGCGATGCGGCAGGCTGGTCCTCTCCGCTCACATTCATCAGTTTTTATGACAAGTTTGTGGTGCGATAGGGTTCCCTTCGCACACATTCATCGAACTTTATGGGTTAGATGCTTTGCTACTCTGGGCTCTTATGCCCTTGAGTCGACATCTCAGCTCATGCCTGAACAAGTTTGTGATGCGGCAGGCTGGTCCTCTCCGCTCACATTCATCAGTTTTTATGACAAGTTTGTGGTGCGATAGGGTTCTCTTCGCACACATTCATCGAATTTTATGGGCTAGATTCTTTGCTACTCCGGACTCTTATGTCCTTGAGTCGACATCTCAGCCCATGCCTAAACAAGTTTGTGATGCGGCAGGTTGTCCTCTCCACACACATTCATTGCACTTTTTAGTTTGGATGTTCTGCACTCCGGGCTCTTATGCCCTTGAGTCGACATCTCAGCTCATACCTGAACAAGTTTGTGATGCGGCAGGCTGGTTCTCTCCGCTCACATTCATCAGTTTTTATGACAAGTTTGTGGTGCGATAGGGTTCCCTTCGCACACATTCATCGAACTTTATGGGTTAGATGCTTTGCTACTCCGGGCTCTTATGCCCTTGAGTCGACATCTCAGCTCATGCCTGAACAAGTTTGTGATGCGGCAGGCTGGTCCTCTCCGCTCACATTCATCAGTTTTTATGACAAGTTTGTGGTGCGATAGGGTTCTCTTCGCACACATTCATCGAACTTTATGGGTTAGATGCTTTGCTACTCCGGGCTCTTATGCCCTTGAGTCGACATCTCAGCTCATGCCTGAACAAGTTTGTGATGCGGCAGGCTGGTCCTCTCCTCACACATTCATCAAAATTGAATGATTTAGATGTTTATGCTACTCCGGGCTCTTATGCCCTTGAGTCGACATCTCAAGCTCATGTCTGAGACCTCTCGCGTTTTTGTGAGTACACTGCACAACCGTAGGGGTCCGGACAGCCCCAAGTGCGGCGGCGTGGGTATTGCGTTCCCCGTAGCGCTTATCAGCGCAACATCGTAGTGAAGCTTTTTGTAAAGGGAACGTCTCGGGTTACATGTGTAACCCTTGTTCCCTGAAAAAAGCGCTGCTTTGCCGCACTGGGACGTCCCAGGACTGCTCTTCAAAAAGAAGTATCTGACGACACCTGGTGACGTATCCATTTATAGCCTGGCCTCAGGTGCATCTAATGATTACATCAGCCGAGGCTATAAATTCCGGTCAATGTTCATTGACGTGTTCCACACATTATTCAGCTCGGCTCACAGCTAAAGTTGTTCGCCGTAGCGCTTAGCAGCGCAACATCTCGTTCTGCTTTTTTCAGGGAACAAGGGCTACACATGTAACCCGAGACGTTTGTTCACTTGAGATATAGCAGACACCCCAATATATCATGTATTTTGGTGTATGAAATTGTCCGTTCAAACGCAAGAAGGGAACTCTCATCGGCGTGCGAGCATTATACGTGACGCGGCTCGCTCACTGTGTCACACAAACAGCTCGCAAACATTTATTTGAGTTGTTTTGCCTTTTTTTGAGTTGAATAGTGTAAAATCGCTTGAATGTTCAAACTGGAAAGCATTAAAACTTGACATACCTTCGTCCATACACAAAATGTCTTCTGGCTTCTAAGTCTGGTGCTCCACCCACTAGGAGACCGAAATGCTCCATTAGAGAGATTAAACAGGAGAGCTGCATGTGGTAGACAGAGTTACTCCAGTAGAGGGAGCCTCTTTGCTCAGCCAATGTAAGTGAATGGGATTTTACATGTAGACCGTATTTATCCAGTAGACGGGGCACTTTTGCTCAGCCATTGTAAATCAATGGGATTTTTTACATTTTTGATCACCATTTGTGTGTAAATTTACATAAACACCCCCATTTCAGCCATTTTGTATTGTATTCATTTTTGCTAAGTAACATTTTCAAAGACTTCAATTCTACACATGTGTACCAAATTTCAAGTCAATTGGAGCTACGGTTCAGGAGAAGAAGAGTTTTGTAGGTTTTTGCAAATTTTCACCTTATGGGAAAATCCATCATGGCGGAAGTTATGGGTCCTTGAGGCTTTTTTGTTCCCCATGAGGAATGAGGCATGTAAACCAAGTTTCAGAACATTTGGACAAATGGCATGGAAATGGTATCACTTTGAAAATATGTTTTTTGGGTGTGACCTATATCGCCATCTATAGGAGAATGTGGACCATTCTTGGTTTGGGGGTATCTGTTGGCATAGAGAATCAATGTGCCAATTTAGAAAATTTTTGACCAGTGACTTTTTGAGATATTGGGGCTCAAGGAGAGGAAGAATAATAATAAATATAGCTGCAAGCAGCAATGCGATTCGTCCTCAAAAAGTCAAATAATTTAAAATTGATCAGTAGAGGGTTGGGGTTAAACCGTCTCAATGGATCAATCCAAAAAACATGTATTTCTGTCTGAATCCTAAACGAAACATTTTCCGTGTACAGGAAAATCCATCATACC
>NC_068325.1:30951-85500 GCF_025860055.1 Xyrauchen texanus
AGGGAATCTATTGTAATTGATGGTTTTATTATTATTATTAGATTCCTCCGTAAGGAGGGAATCTATTGTATTTGATGGTTTTATTAGATTCCTCCGTAGGAGGGAATCTATTGTAATTGATGGTTTTATTAGATTCCTCCGTAGGAGGGAATCTATTGTAATTGATGGTTTTATTATTAGATTCCTCCGTAGGAGGGAATCTATTGTAATTGATGGTTTTATTATTATTATTATTATTATTATTATTATTATTATTATTATTAGATTCCTCCGTAGGAGGGAATCTATTGTAATTGATGGTTTTATTATTATTAGATTCCTCCGTAGGAGGGAATCTATTGTAATTGATGGTTTTATTATTATTATTATTATTATTATTATTATTATTAGATTCCTCCGTAGGAGGGAATCTATTGTAATTGATGGTTTTATTATTATTATTATTATTATTAGATTCCTCCGTAAGGAGGAATCTATTGTATTTGTGGTTTATTAGATTCCTCCGTAGGAGGAATCTATTGTAATTGATGGTTTTATTATTATTATTATTATTATTATTAGATTCCTCCGTAGGAGGGAATCTATTGTAATTGATGGTTTTATTAGATTCTCGTGGAGGAATCTATTGTATTGATGGTATTATTATTATTATTATTATTATTATTATTAGATTCCTCCGTAGGAGGGAATCTATTGTAATTGATGGTTTTATTATTATTATTATTATTATTATTATTATTATTATTATTATTATTATTCTTCTTCTCCTTGAGCCCCAATAGCTCAAAAAGTCACTGGTCAAAAGTTTTCTAAATTGGCACATTGATACTCCATGCCAACGGTACCCCCAAACCAAGAATGGCCCACATTCGCCCATAGGTGGCGCTACAGGCCACGCCCAAAAAACAAAATTTCAAAGTGATACAATTTCCATGCCATTTGTCCAAATCTTCTGAAATTTGGTGTACATGCCTCATTCCTCATGGGGAACAAAAAGCCTCAAGAACCCATAACTTCCGCCATGATGGATTTTTCCGTACGTTGAAAATTTGCGAAAACCTACAAAACTCTTCTTCTCCTGAACCGTAGCTCCAATTGACTTGAAATTTGGTACACATGTGTAGAATGGACAGTCCTTGAAAACGTTACTTAGGAAAAATGAATACGATACAAAATGGCTGAAAGGGGCGTGTTTATGTAAATGTCCAAATTTTAACAATATATACGTGTCAATAAATCAAATGTAATTTTGACTGATGGTTTTTCAAACCTAACATGCTTAAAGATGACATCACTCTGAAGTACTGTGCAAAGAATGGCCATGCCAAAATTCCCATTTTCTGGTCAAAAATGTTCTAATTTGGTAAATTAATAGTACAGGCCAACAGGAATCCACAAACCAAGAATGACCGACATACGCCACTAGGGGCACTACAGGACAAGCCAAAATTCCCATTTTCTGGTCAAAAATGTTCTAATTCGGTACAAGAATAGTACAGGCCAACAGGAATCCACAAACCAAGAATGACCGACATTCAGCCACTAGGGGGCATTACAGGACAAGCCAAAATTCCCATTTTCTGGTCAAAAATTTTCTAATTTGGTACTTTGATACTACAGGCCAACAGGAACCCACATACCAAGTGTGGCCCACATTAAGCCCTTAGGGAGCTACAGGCTACTCCAAAATTTCGTTTTCTGGTCAAAAACGTTCTAATTTGGTACATTGATACTGCAGGTCAACAGGAACCCTCAAACCAAGAATGGCCAACATTCAGCCCTAGGGAGCAGTACAGGCCATGCCGAAATTCCCATTTTCTGGTCAAAAATGTTCTAATTTGGTACATTAATAGTACAGGCCAAAGGAATCCACAAACCAAGAATGACCGACATTCACCACTAGGTGAGCTAGAGGCCAAGCCGAAATTCCCATTTTCTGGTCAAAAAGTTATAATTTGGTACATTGATACTACAGGCCAACAGGAACCCACAAACCAAGTATGGCCCACATTCAGCCATTAGGGAGCTACAGGCCACTCCCAAAATTTCGTTTTCTGGTCAAAACTTTTCTAATATGGTACATTGATACTACTGGCCAACAGGAACCCACAAACAAAGAATGGCCAACATTAAGCCCCTAGGGGGCACTAGAGGCCACTCGAAATTCCCATTTTATGGTCAAAAATGTTCTAATTTGGTACATTGATACTACAGGTCAACAGGAACCCTCAAACCAAGAATGGCCAACATTCACCCCTAGGGAGCTACAGGTAATTCCCAAAGTCCCATTTTCTGGTCAAATATTTTCTAATTATGTACATTGATACTACAGGCCAACAGGAACCCACAAACCAAGAATGACCCACATTTGCCCATAGGTGGTGCTACAGGCCACGCCCCAAAAAATATTTTCAAAGTGATACCATTTCCACGCCATTTAACCAATTCTTTTGAATCTTGGTGTACATGCCTCATTTCTCATTGGGAACAAAAAGCCTCAAGGATCCATAAGGTATGATGGATTTTCCTGTAGACTGAAAATGTTTCGTTTAGGATTCAGACAGAAATACATGTTTTTGGATTCATCCATTGAGAGGGTTTAACCCCAACCCTCTACTGATCAATTTGAAATGATTTGCCATTTTGAGGAGGAATCCGCATTGCTGCTTGCAGCTATATTTATTATTATTATTATTATTATTCTTCTCCTTGAGCCCCAATAGCTCAAAAAGTCACTGGTCAAAAATTTTCTAAATTGGCACATTGATACTCCATGCCAGCGGTACCCCCAAACCAAGAATGGCCCACATTCGCCCATAGGTGGCGCTACAGGCCACGCCCAAAAAACAAAATTCAAAGTGATACAATTTCCACGCCATTTGTCCAAATCTTCTGAAATTTGGTGTACATGCCTCATTCCTCATGGGGAACAAAAAGCCTCAAGAACCCATAACTTCCGCCATGATGGATTTTCCCGTACGTTGAAAATTTGCGAAAACCTACAAAACTCTTCTTCTCCTGAACCGTAGCTCAATTGACTTGAAATTTGGTACACATGTGTAGAATGGACATCCTTGAAAGCGTTACTTAGGAAAAATGAATACGATACAAAATGGCTGAAAGGGCGTGTTTATGTAAATGTCCAAATTTTAACAATATATACGTGTCAATAAATCAAATGTAATTTTGACTGATGGTTTTCAAACCTAACATGCTTAAAGATGACATCACTCTGAAGTACTGTGCAAAGAATGGCCATGCCAAAATTCCCATTTTCTGGTCAAAAATGTTCTAATTTGGTAAATTAATAGTACAGGCCAACAGGAATCCACAAACCAAGAATGACCGACATACGCCACTAGGGGGCACTACAGGACAAGCCAAAATTCCCATTTTCTGGTCAAAAATGTTCTAATTAGGTACAAGAATAGTACAGGCCAACAGGAATCCACAAACCAAGAATGACCGACATTAGCCACTAGGGAGCACTACAGGACAAGCCAAAATTCCCATTTTCTGGTCAAAAATTTTCTAATTTGGTACTTTGATACTACAGGCCAACAGGAACCCACATACCAAGTGTGGCCCACATTAAGCCCTTAGAGAGCTACAGGCTACTCCAAAATTTAGTTTTCTGGTCAAAAGCGTTCTAATTTGGTACATTGATACTGCAGGTCAACAGGAACCCTCAAACCAAGAATGGCCAACATTAAGCCCTAGGGAGCACTACAGGCCATGCCGAAATTCCCATTTTCTGGTCAAAAATGTTCTAATTTGGTACATTAATAGTACAGGCCAAAAGGAATCCACAAACCAAGAATGACCGACATTCACCACTAGGTGGCGCTAGAGGCCAAGCCGAAATTCCCATTTTCTGGTCAAAAAGTTATAATTTGGTACATTGATACTACAGGCCAACAGGAACCCACAAACCAAGTATGGCCCACATTAAGCCATTAGAGAGCTACAGGCCACTCCCAAAATTTCGTTTTCTGGTCAAAAATTTTCTAATATGGTACATTGATACTACTGGCCAACAGGAACCCACAAACAAAGAATGGCCAACATTAAGCCCTAGGGAGCACTAGAGGCCACTTGAAATTCCCATTTTATGGTCAAAAATGTTCTAATTTGGTACATTGATACTACAGGTCAACAGGAACCCTCAAACCAAGAATGGCCAACATTCACCCCTAGAGGCTACAGGTAATTCCCAAAAGTCCCATTTTCTGGTCAAATATTTTCTAATTATGTACATTGATACTACAGGCCAACAGGAACCCACAAACCAAGAATGACCCACATTTGCCCATAGGAGCGCTACAGGCCACGCCCCAAAAAATATTTTCAAAGTGATACCATTTCCACGCCATTTAACCAATTCTTTTGAATCTTGGTGTACATGCCTCATTTCTCATTGGGAACAAAAACGCCTCAAGGATCCATAAGGTATGATGGATTTTCCTGTAGACTGAAAATGTTTAGTTTAGGATTCAGACAGAAATACATGTTTTTGGATTCATCCATTGAGAGGGTTTAACCCCAACCCTCTACTGATCAATTTGAAATGATTTGCCATTTTGAGGAGGAATCCGCATTGCTGCTTGCAGCTATATTTATTATTATTATTATTATTATTATTCTTCTCCTTGAGCCCCAATAGCTCAAAAAGTCACTGGTCAAAAATTTTCTAAATTGGCACATTGATACTCCATGCCAGCAGGTACCCCAAACCAAGAATGGCCCACATTAAGCCCATAGGTGGCGCTACAGGCCACGCCCAAAAAACAAAATTCAAAGTGATACAATTTCCACGCCATTTGTCCAAATCTTCTGAAATTTGGTGTACATGCCTCATTCCTCATGGGGAACAAAAAGCCTCAAGAACCCATAACTTCCGCCATGATGGATTTTCCGTGCGTTGAAAATTTGCGAAAACCTACAAAACTCTTCTTCTCCTGAACCGTAGCTCCAATTGACTTGAAATTTGGTACACATGTGTAGAATTGAAGTCTTTGAAAGCGTTACTTAGGAAAAATGAATACTGATACAAAATGGCTGAAAGGAGTGTTTATGTAAATGTCCAAATTTTAACAATATATACGTGTCAATAAATCAAATGTAATTTTGACTGATGGTTTTCAAACCTAACATGCTTCAAGATGACATCACTCTGAAGTACTGTGCAAAGAATGGCCAACATTAAGCCCCTAGGGAGCTACAGGCCATGCTGAAATTCCCATTTTCTGGTCTAAAATGTTCTAATTTGGTACAATGGTACTACAGGCCAACAGGAACCCACAAACCAAGAATGGCCGACATTAAGCCACTAGAGGAGCTAAAGGCCACGCCAAAATTCCCGTTTTCTGGTCAAAAATGTTCTAATTTGGTACATTGATACTACAGGCCAACAGGAACCCACAAACCAAGAATGGCCAACATTAAGCCATTAGGAGCGCTACAGGTAATTCCCAAAAGTCCCATTTTCTGGTCAAACATTTTCTAATTTGGTACATTGATTCTACAGGCCAACAGGAACCCACAAACCAAGAATGGCCCACATTCAGCCCCTAGGAGCGCTACAGGCCACTCCAAAATTCCCATTTTCTGGTCAAATATTTTCTAATTTTGTACATTGATACTACAGGCCAACAGGAACCCACAAACCAAGAATGGCCCACATTAGACCATAGGTGGTGCTACAGGCCACGCCCCAAAAAATATTTTCAAAGTGATACCATTTCCACGCCATTTGTCCAATTCTTCTGAAACTTGGTGTACATGCCTCATTTCTCATTGGGAACAAAAAAGCCTCAAGGATCCATAAGGTCGGTATGGATTTTCCTGTACATTGAAAATGTTTAGTTTAGGATTCAGACAAAGACATGTTTTTTGAATTCCTTAATTGGGAGGGTTTATCCCCAACCATCTACTGATCAATTTTAAATGATTTGCCATTTTGAGGAGGAATCCGCATTGCTGCTTGCAGCTATATTTATATATTATTATTATTATTCTTCTTCTCCTTGAGCCCCAATAGCTCAAAAAGTCACTGGTCAAAAATTTTCTAAATTGGCACATTGATACTCCATGCCAGCGGTACCCCCAAACCAAGAATGGCCCACATTCGCCCATAGGTGGCGCTACAGGCCACGCCCAAAAAACAAAATTCAAAGTGATACAATTTCCGCCATTTGTCCAAATCTTCTGAAATTTGGTGTACATGCCTCATTCCTCATGGGGAACAAAAAGCCTCAAGAACCCATAACTTCCGCCATGATGGATTTTCCCGTACGTTGAAAATTTGCGAAAACCTACAAAACTCTTCTTCTCCTGAACCGTAGCTCCAATTGACTTGAAATTTGGTACACATGTGTAGAATGGACATCCTTGAAAGCGTTACTTAGGAAAAATGAATCACGATACAAAATGGCTGAAAGAGGTGTTTATGTAAATGTCCAAATTTTAACAATATATACGTGTCAATAAATCAAATGTAATTTTGACTGATGGTTTTCAAACCTAACATGCTTAAAGATGACATCACTCTGAAGTACTGTGCAAAGAATGGCCATGCCAAAATTCCCATTTTCTGGTCAAAAATGTTCTAATTTGGTAAATTAATAGTACAGGCCAACAGGAATCCACAAACCAAGAATGACCGACATCAGCCACTAGGGGCACTACAGGACAAGCCAAAATTCCCATTTTCTGGTCAAAAATGTTCTAATTCGGTACAAGAATAGTACAGGCCAACAGGAATCCACAAACCAAGAATGACCGACATTAAGCCACTAGGGAGCACTACAGGACAAGCCAAAATTCCCATTTTCTGGTCAAAAATTTTCTAATTTGGTACTTTGATACTACAGGCCAACAGGAACCCACATACCAAGTGTGGCCCACATTAAGCCCTTAGAGAGCTACAGGCTACTCAAAATTTAGTTTTCTGGTCAAAAGCGTTCTAATTTGGTACATTGATACTGCAGGTCAACAGGAACCCTCAAACCAAGAATGGCCAACATTAAGCCCCTAGGGAGCACTACAGGCCATGCCGAAATTCCCATTTTCTGGTCAAAAATGTTCTAATTTGGTACATTAATAGTACAGGCCAAAGGAATCCACAAACCAAGAATGACCGACATTCACCACTAGGTGGCGCTAGAGGCCAAGCCGAAATTCCCATTTTCTGGTCAAAAAAGTTATAATTTGGTACATTGATACTACAGGCCAACAGGAACCCACAAACCAAGTATGGCCCACATTAAGCCATTAGGAGCTACAGGCCACTCCCAAAATTTCGTTTTCTGGTCAAAAATTTTCTAATATGGTACATTGATACTACTGGCCAACAGGAACCCACAAACAAAGAATGGCCAACATTAAGCCCCTAGGGAGCACTAGAGGCCACTTGAAATTCCCATTTTATGGTCAAAAATGTTCTAATTTGGTACATTGATACTACAGGTCAACAGGAACCCTCAAACCAAGAATGGCCAACATTCACCCCTAGGAAGCTACAGGTAATTCCCAAAAGTCCCATTTTCTGGTCAAATATTTTCTAATTATGTACATTGATACTACAGGCCAACAGGAACCCACAAACCAAGAATGACCCACATTTGCCCATAGGAGTGCTACAGGCCACGCCCCAAAAAATATTTTCAAAGTGATACCATTTCCACGCCATTTAACCAATTCTTTTGAATCTTGGTGTACATGCCTCATTTCTCATTGGGAACAAAAGCGCCTCAAGGATCCATAAGGTATGATGGATTTTCCTGTAGACTGAAAATGTTTAGTTTAGGATTCAGACAGAAATACATGTTTTTGGATTCATCCATTGAGAGGTTTAACCCCAACCCTCTACTGATCAATTTGAAATGATTTGCCATTTTGAGGAGGAATCCGCATTGCTGCTTTGCAGCTATATTTATTATTATTATTATTATTATTATTATTATTATTCTTCTCCTTGAGCCCCAATAGCTCAAAAGTCACTGGTCAAAAATTTTCTAAATTGGCACATTGATACTCCATGCCAGCGGGTACCCCCAAACCAAGAATGGCCCACATTCGCCCATAGGTGGCGCTACAGGCCACGCCCAAAAAACAAAATTCAAAGTGATACAATTTCCATGCCATTTGTCCAAATCTTCTGAAATTTGGTGTACATGCCTCATTCCTCATGGGGAACAAAAAGCCTCAAGAACCCATAACTTCCGCCATGATGGATTTTCCCGTACGTTGAAAATTTGCGAAAACCTACAAAACTCTTCTTCTCCTGAACCGTAGCTCAATTGACTTGAAATTTGGTACACATGTGTAGAATGGACATCCTTGAAAGCGTTACTTAGGAAAAATGAATCACGATACAAAATGGCTGAAAGAGCGTGTTTATGTAAATGTCCAAATTTTAACAATATATACGTGTCAATAAATCAAATGTAATTTTGACTGATGGTTTTCAAACCTAACATGCTTAAAGATGACATCACTCTGAAGTACTGTGCAAAGAATGGCCATGCCAAAATTCCCATTTTCTGGTCAAAAATGTTCTAATTTGGTAAATTAATAGTACAGGCCAACAGGAATCCACAAACCAAGAATGACCGACATACAGCCACTAGGGGCACTACAGGACAAGCCAAAATTCCCATTTTCTGGTCAAAAATGTTCTAATTCGGTACAAGAATAGTACAGGCCAACAGGAATCCACAAACCAAGAATGACCGACATTAAGCCACTAGGGAGCACTACAGGACAAGCCAAAATTCCCATTTTCTGGTCAAAAATTTTCTAATTTGGTACTTTGATACTACAGGCCAACAGGAACCCACATACCAAGTGTGGCCCACATTAAGCCCTTAGAGAGCTACAGGCTACTCCAAAATTTAGTTTTCTGGTCAAAAGCGTTCTAATTTGGTACATTGATACTGCAGGTCAACAGGAACCCTCAAACCAAGAATGGCCAACATTAAGCCCTAGAGAGCACTACAGGCCATGCCGAAATTCCCATTTTCTGGTCAAAAATGTTCTAATTTGGTACATTAATAGTACAGGCCAAAAGGAATCCACAAACCAAGAATGACCGACATTCACCACTAGGTGGCAGCTAGAGGCCAAGCCGAAATTCCCATTTTCTGGTCAAAAAGTTATAATTTGGTACATTGATACTACAGGCCAACAGGAACCCACAAACCAAGTATGGCCCACATTAAGCCATTAGAGAGCTACAGGCCACTCCCAAAATTTCAGTTTTCTGGTCAAAAATTTTCTAATATGGTACATTGATACTACTGGCCAACAGGAACCCACAAACAAAGAATGGCCAACATTAAGCCCTAGGGAGCACTAGAGGCCACTTGAAATTCCCATTTATGGTCAAAAATGTTCTAATTTGGTACATTGATACTACAGGTCAACAGGAACCCTCAAACCAAGAATGGCCAACATTCACCCCTAGGGAGCTACAGGTAATTCCCAAAGTCCCATTTTCTGGTCAAATATTTTCTAATTATGTACATTGATACTACAGGCCAACAGGAACCCACAAACCAAGAATGACCCACATTTGCCCATAGGAGTGCTACAGGCCACGCCCCAAAAAATATTTTCAAAGTGATACCATTTCCACGCCATTTAACCAATTCTTTTGAATCTTGGTGTACATGCCTCATTTCTCATTGGGAACAAAAACGCCTCAAGGATCCATAAGGTATGATGGATTTTCCTGTAGACTGAAAATGTTTAGTTTAGGATTCAGACAGAAATACATGTTTTTGGATTCATCCATTGAGAGGGTTTAACCCCAACCCTCTACTGATCAATTTGAAATGATTTGCCATTTTGAGGAGGAATCCGCATTGCTGCTTGCAGCTATATTTATTATTATTATTATTATTATTATTCTCCTTGAGCCCCAATAGCTCAAAAGTCACTGGTCAAAAGTTTTCTAAATTGGCACATTGATACTCCATGCCAGCGGTACCCCCAAACCAAGAATGGTCCACATTCAGCCCATAGGTGGCGCTACAGGCCACGCCCAAAAAACAAATTTCAAAGTGATACAATTTCCATGCCATTTGTCCAAATCTTCTGAAACTTGGTGTACATGCCTCATTTCTCATGGGGAACAAAAAGCCTCAAGAACCCATAACTTCCGCCATGATGGATTTTCCCGTGCGTTGAAAATTTGCGAAAACCTACAAAACTCTTCTTCTCCTGAACCGTAGCTCCAATTGACTTGAAATTTGGTACACATGTGTAGAATTGACAGTCTTTGAAAGCGTTACTTAGGAAAAATGAATACGATACAAAATGGCTGAAAGGGCGTGTTTATGTAAATGTCCAAATTTTAACAATATATACGTGTCAATAAATCAAATGTAATTTTGACTGATGGTTTTCAAACCTAACATGCTTCAAGATGACATCACTCTGAAGTACTGCATAAAGAATGGCCAACATTAAGCCCCTAGGAGCGCTACAGGCCATGCCAGAAATTCCCATTTTCTGGTCTAAAATGTTCTAATTTGGTACAATGGTACTACAGGCCAACAGGAACCCACAAACCAAGAATGGCCGACATTAAGCCACTAGAGGCGCTAAAGGCCACGCCAAAATTCCGTTTTCTGGTCAAAAATGTTCTAATTTGGTACATTGATACTACAGGCCAACAGGAACCCACAAACCAAGAATGGCCAACATTCACCCCTAGGGAGCTACAGGCCATGCCTAAATTCCCATTTCTGGTCAAAATGTTCTAATTTGGTACAATGGTACTACAGGCCAACAGGAACCCACAAACCAGAATGGCGACATTAGCTACTAGGAGCTAAAGGCCACCAAATTCCATTTCTGGTCAAAAATGTTCTAATTTGGTACATTGATACTACAGGCCAACAGGAACCCACAAACCAAGAATGGCCAACATTAAGCCACTAGGGAGCACTACAGGCCACTCCAAAATTCCCATTTTCTGGTCAAACATTTTCTAATTTGGTACATTGATTCTACAGGCCAACAGGAACCCACAAACCAAGAATGGCCCACATTCAGCCCTAGAGAAGCTACAGGCCACTCCAAAATTCCCATTTTCTGGTCAAATATTTTCTAATTTTGTACATTGATACTACAGGCCAACAGGAACCCACAAACCAAGAATGGCCCACATTTGCCCATAGGTGGTGCTACAGGCCACGCCCCAAAAAATATTTTCAAAGTGATACCATTTCCACGCCATTTGTCCAATTCTTCTGAAACTTGGTGTACATGCCTCATTTCTCATTGGGAACAAAAAAGCCTCAAGGATCCATAAGGTCGGTATGGATTTTCCTGTACATTGAAAATGTTTAGTTTAGGATTCAGACAAAAGACATGTTTTTGAATTCCTTAATTGGGAGGTTTATCCCCAACCATCTACTGATCAATTTTAAATGATTTGCCATTTTGAGGAGGAATCCGCATTGCTGCTTGCAGCTATATTTATTATTATTATTATTATTCATTCTCCTTGAGCCCCAATAGCTCAAAAGTCACTGGTCAAAAATTTTCTAAATTGGCACATTGATACTCCATGCCAGCGGTACCCCCAAACCAAGAATGGCCCACATTCAGCCCATAGGTGGCGCTACAGGCCACGCCCAAAAAACAAAATTCAAAGTGATACAATTTCCGCCATTTGTCCAAATCTTCTGAAATTTGGTGTACATGCCTCATTCCTCATGGGGAACAAAAAGCCTCAAGAACCCATAACTTCCGCCATGATGGATTTTCCGTGCGTTGAAAATTTGCGAAAACCTACAAAACTCTTCTTCTCCTGAACCGTAGCTCAATTGACTTGAAATTTGGTACACATGTGTAGAATGGACATCCTTGAAAGCGTTACTTAGGAAAAATGAATCACGATACAAAATGGCTGAAAGGAGTGTTTATGTAAATGTCCAAATTTTAACAATATATACGTGTCAATAAATCAAATGTAATTTTGACTGATGGTTTTCAAACCTAACATGCTTAAAGATGACATCACTCTGAAGTACTGTGCAAAGAATGGCCATGCCAAAATTCCCATTTTCTGGTCAAAAATGTTCTAATTTGGTAAATTAATAGTACAGGCCAACAGGAATCCACAAACCAAGAATGACCGACATACGCCACTAGGGGCACTACAGGACAAGCCAAAATTCCCATTTTCTGGTCAAAAATGTTCTAATTCGGTACAAGAATAGTACAGGCCAACAGGAATCCACAAACCAAGAATGACCGACATTAGCCACTAGGGGCACTACAGGACAAGCCAAAATTCCCATTTTCTGGTCAAAAATTTTCTAATTTGGTACTTTGATACTACAGGCCAACAGGAACCCACATACCAAGTGTGGCCCACATTAAGCCCTTAGGGAGCTACAGGCTACTCAAAATTTAGTTTTCTGGTCAAAAGCGTTCTAATTTGGTACATTGATACTGCAGGTCAACAGGAACCCTCAAACCAAGAATGGCCAACATTAAGCCCTAGGAGCACTACAGGCCATGCCGAAATTCCCATTTTCTGGTCAAAAATGTTCTAATTTGGTACATTAATAGTACAGGCCAAAAGGAATCCACAAACCAAGAATGACCGACATTCACCACTAGGTGAGCTAGAGGCCAAGCCGAAATTCCCATTTTCTGGTCAAAAAGTTATAATTTGGTACATTGATACTACAGGCCAACAGGAACCCACAAACCAAGAATGGCCAACATTAAGCCATTAGAGAGCTACAGGCCACTCCCAAAATTTCAGTTTTCTGGTCAAAAATTTTCTAATATGGTACATTGATACTACTGGCCAACAGGAACCCACAAACAAAGAATGGCCAACATTAAGCCCCTAGGGAGCACTAGAGCACCTTGAAATTCCCATTTTATGGTCAAAAATGTTCTAATTTGGTACATTGATACTACAGGTCAACAGGAACCCTCAAACCAAGAATGGCCAACATTCACCCCTAGAGGAGCTACAGGTAATTCCCAAAGTCCCATTTTCTGGTCAAATATTTTCTAATTATGTACATTGATACTACAGGCCAACAGGAACCCACAAACCAAGAATGACCCACATTTGCCCATAGGAGGCTACAGGCCACGCCCCAAAAAATATTTTCAAAGTGATACCATTTCCACGCCATTTAACCAATTCTTTTGAATCTTGGTGTACATGCCTCATTTCTCATTGGGAACAAAAACGCCTCAAGGATCCATAAGGTATGATGGATTTTCCTGTAGACTGAAAATGTTTAGTTTAGGATTCAGACAGAAATACATGTTTTTGGATTCATCCATTGAGAGGGTTTAACCCCAACCCTCTACTGATCAATTTGAAATGATTTGCCATTTTGAGGAGGAATCCGCATTGCTGCTTGCAGCTATATTTATTATTATTATTATTATTATTATTCTCCTTGAGCCCCAATAGCTCAAAAGTCACTGGTCAAAAATTTTCTAAATTGGCACATTGATACTCCATGCCAGCGGGTACCCCCAAACCAAGAATGGCCCACATTCGCCCATAGGTGGCGCTACAGGCCACGCCCAAAAAACAAAATTCAAAGTGATACAATTTCCACGCCATTTGTCCAAATCTTCTGAAATTTGGTGTACATGCCTCATTCCTCATGGGGAACAAAAAGCCTCAAGAACCCATAACTTCCGCCATGATGGATTTTCCCGTGCGTTGAAAATTTGCGAAAACCTACAAAACTCTTCTTCTCCTGAACCGTAGCTCAATTGACTTGAAATTTGGTACACATGTGTAGAATGGACATCCTTGAAAACGTTACTTAGGAAAAATGAATCACGATACAAAATGGCTGAAAGAGCGTGTTTATGTAAATGTCCAAATTTTAACAATATATACGTGTCAATAAATCAAATGTAATTTTGACTGATGGTTTTCAAACCTAACATGCTTCAAGATGACATCACTCTGAAATACTGCTAAAGAATGGCCAACATTAAGCCCTTAGGAAGCTACAGGCCACATAGAAATTCCCATTTTCTGGTCAAAAATGTTCTAATTTGGTACATTGATACTACAGGCCAACAGGAACCCACAAACCAAGTATGGCCCACATTAAGCCCTTAGGAAGCTAAAGACCACGCCAAAATTCCCATTTTCTGGTCAAACATTTTCTAATTTGGTACATTGATTCTATAGGCCGACAGGAACCCACAAACCAAGAATGGCCCACATTAAGCCCTAGGGAGCACTACAGGCCACTCCAAAATTCCCATTTTCTGGTCAAATATTTTCTAATTTTGTACATTGATACTACAGGCCAACAGGAACCCACAAACCAAGAATGGCCCACATTTGCCCATAGGTGGTGCTACAGGCCACATCCCAAAAAATATTTTCAAAGTGATACCATTTCCACGCCATTTAGCCAATTCTTCTGAAACTTGGTGTACATGCCTCATTTCTCATTGGGAACAAAAAGCCTCAAGGATCCATAAGGTCTGTATTGATGGATTTTTCTGTACACTGAAAATGTTTAGTTTAGGATTCAGACAGAAATACGTGGTTTTGGATTCATCCATTGAGAGGGTTTAACCCCAACCCTCTACTGATCAATTTTAAATGATTTGCCATTTTGAGGAGGAATCCGCATTGCTGCTTGCAGCTATATTTATTATTATTAGATTCCTCCGTAGGAGGGAATCTATTGTAATTGATGGTTTTATTATTATTATTATTATTATTATTATTATTATTATTATTATTATTATTATTCTCCTTGAGCCCCAATAGCTCAAAAAGTCACTGGTCAAAAATTTTCTAAATTGGCACATTGATACTCCATGCCAGCGGTACCCCCAAACCAAGAATGGCCCACATTACGCCCATAGGTGGCGCTACAGGCCACGCCCAAAAAACAAAATTCAAAGTGATACAATTTCCACGCCATTTGTCCAAATCTTCTGAAATTTGGTGTACATGCCTCATTCCTCATGGGGAACAAAAAAGCCTCAAGAACCCATAACTTCCGCCATGATGGATTTTCCCGTCGTTGAAAATTTGCGAAAACCTACAAAACTCTTCTTCTCCTGAACCGTAGCTCAATTGACTTGAAATTTGGTACACATGTGTAGAATGGACATCCTTGAAAGCGTTACTTAGGAAAAATGAATACGATACAAAATGGCTGAAAGGGAGTGTTTATGTAAATGTCCAAATTTTAACAATATATACGTGTCAATAAATCAAATGTAATTTTGACTGATGGTTTTCAAACCTAACATGCTTAAAGATGACATCACTCTGAAGTACTGTGCAAAGAATGGCCATGCCAAAATTCCCATTTTCTGGTCAAAAATGTTCTAATTTGGTAAATTAATAGTACAGGCCAACAGGAATCCACAAACCAAGAATGACCGACATAAGCCACTAGGGGCACTACAGGACAAGCCAAAATTCCCATTTTCTGGTCAAAAATGTTCTAATTCGGTACAAGAATAGTACAGGCCAACAGGAATCCACAAACCAAGAATGACCGACATTAAGCCACTAGGGAGCACTACAGGACAAGCCAAAATTCCCATTTTCTGGTCAAAAATTTTCTAATTTGGTACTTTGATACTACAGGCCAACAGGAACCCACATACCAAGTGTGGCCCACATTAAGCCCTTAGAGAGCTACAGGCTACTCCAAAATTTAGTTTTCTGGTCAAAAGCGTTCTAATTTGGTACATTGATACTGCAGGTCAACAGGAACCCTCAAACCAAGAATGGCCAACATTAAGCCCTAGAGAGCACTACAGGCCATGCCGAAATTCCCATTTTCTGGTCAAAAATGTTCTAATTTGGTACATTAATAGTACAGGCCAAAAGGAATCCACAAACCAAGAATGACCGACATTCACCACTAGGTGAGCTAGAGGCCAAGCCGAAATTCCCATTTTCTGGTCAAAAAAGTTATAATTTGGTACATTGATACTACAGGCCAACAGGAACCCACAAACCAAGTATGGCCCACATTAAGCCATTAGAGAGCTACAGGCCACTCCCAAAATTTCGTTTTCTGGTCAAAAATTTTCTAATATGGTACATTGATACTACTGGCCAACAGGAACCCACAAACAAAGAATGGCCAACATTAAGCCCTAGGGAGCACTAGAGGCCACTTGAAATTCCCATTTTATGGTCAAAAATGTTCTAATTTGGTACATTGATACTACAGGTCAACAGGAACCCTCAAACCAAGAATGGCCAACATTCACCCCTAGGGAGCTACAGGTAATTCCCAAAAGTCCCATTTTCTGGTCAAATATTTTCTAATTATGTACATTGATACTACAGGCCAACAGGAACCCACAAACCAAGAATGACCCACATTTGCCCATAGGAGGCGCTACAGGCCACGCCCCCAAAACATATTTTCAAAGTGATACCATTTCCACGCCATTTAACCAATTCTTTTGAATCTTGGTGTACATGCCTCATTTCTCATTGGGAACAAAAGCGCCTCAAGGATCCATAAGGTATGATGGATTTTCCTGTAGACTGAAAATGTTTCGTTTAGGATTCAGACAGAAATACATGTTTTTTGGATTCATCCATTGAGAGGGTTTAACCCCAACCCTCTACTGATCAATTTGAAATGATTTGCCATTTTGAGGAGGAATCCGCATTGCTGCTTGCAGCTATATTTATTATTATTATTATAATTCTTCTTCTACTTGAGCCCCAATAGCTCAAAAAGTCACTGGTCAAAAATTTTATAAATTGGCACATTGATACTCCATGCCAATGGGTACCCCCAAACCAAGAATGGTCCACATTCGCCCATAGGTGGCGCTATAGGATAGGCCCAAAAAATAAATTTTCAAAGTGATACCATTTCCACGCCATTTGTCCAAATCTTCTGAAACTTGGTGTACATGCCTCATTCCTCATGGGGAACAAAAAAGCCTCAAGGACCCATAACTTCCGCCATGATGGATTTTCCCATACGTTGAAAATTTGTGAAAACCTACAAAACTCTTCTTCTCCTGAACCGTAGCTCCAACTGACTTGAAATTTGGTACACATGTGTAGAATTGAAGTCTTTGAAAACGTTACTTAGGAAAAATGAATATGATACAAAATGGCTGAAAGGGGCATGTTTATGTAAATGTCCAAATTTTAACAATATATACGTGTCAATAAATCAAATGTAATTTTGACTGATGGTTTTTCAAACCTAACATGCTTAAAGATGACATCACTCTGAAGTACTGTGCAAAGAATGGCCATGCCAAAATTCCCATTTTCTGGTCAAAAATGTTCTAATTTGTTAAATTAATAGTACAGGCCAACAGGAATCCACAAACCAAGAATGACCGACATACGCCACTAGGGGGCACTACAGGACAAGCCAAAATTCCCATTTTCTGGTCAAAAATGTTCTAATTCGGTACAATAATAGTACAGGCCAACAGGAATCCACAAACCAAGAATGACCGACATTCGCCACTAGGGGGCACTACAGGACAAGCCAAAATTCCCATTTTCTGGTCAAAAATTTTCTAATTTGGTACTTTGATACTACAGGCCAACAGGAACCCACATACCAAGTATGGCCCACATTAAGCCCTTAGGAGCTTACAGGCCACTCCCAAAATTTTGTTTTCTGGTCAAAAACGTTCTAATTTGGTACATTGATACTACAGGTCAACAGGAACCCTCAAACCAAGAATGGCCAACATTCGCCCCTAGGGGGCGCTACAGGTAATTCCCAAATGTCCCATTTTCTGGTCAAAAATTTTCTAATTTTGTACATTGATACTACAGGCAAACAGGAACCCACAAACCAAGAATGGCCCACATTCGCCCATAGGTGGCGCTACAGGCCATGCCCCAAAATAATATTTTCAAAGTGATACCATTTCCACGCCATTTAACCAATTCTTTTGAATCTTGGTGTACATGCCTCATTTCTCATTGGGAACAAAAACGCCTCAAGGATCCATAAGGTATGATGGATTTTCCTGTACACTGAAAATGTTTCGTTTAGGATTCAGACAGAAATACATGTTTTTTGGATTCATCCATTGAGAGGGTTTAACCCAAACCCTCTACTGATCAAATTTAAATGATTTGCCATTTTGAGGAGGAACTGCATTGCTGCTTGCAGCTATATTTATTATTATTATTATTCTCCTTGAGCCCCAATATCTCAAAAAGTCACTGGTCAAAAGTTTTCTAAATTGGCACATTGATACTCCATGCCAACGGGTACCCCAAACCAAGAATGGTCTTCATTCGCACATAGGTGGCGCTTACAGGCCATGCCCAAAAAATATATTTTCAAAGTGATACCATTTCCACGCCATTTGTCCAAATCTTCTGAAACTTGGTGTACATGCCTCATTTCTCATGGGGAACAAAAAAGCCTCAAGAACCCATAACTTCCGCCATGATGGATTTTTCTGTACGTTGAAAATTTGCGAAAAGATACAAAACTCTTCTTCTCCTGAACCGTAGCTCCAATTGACTTGAAATTTGGTACACATGTGTAGAATTGAAGTTTTTGAAAACGTTACTTAGGAAAAATGAATACGATACAAAATGGCTGAAAGGGGCATGTTTATGTAAATGTCCAAATTTTAACAATATATACGTGGCAATAAATCAAATGTAATTTTGACTGATGGTTTTTCAAACCTAACATGCTTCAAGATGACATCACTCTGAAGTACTGCGCAAAGAATGGACAACATTCGCCCCCTAGGGGGCGCTACAGGCCACGCCGAAATTCCCTTTTTCTGGTCAAAAATGTTCTAATTTGGTACAATGATACTACAGACCAACAGGAACCCACAAACCAAGAATGGCCAACATTCGCCACCAGGGGGCGCTACAGGCCACGCCAAAATTCCCATTTTCTGGTCAAAAATTGTCTAATTTGGTACATTGATACTACAGGCCAACAGGAACCCACAAACCAAGAATGGCCAACATTCACCCCTAGGGGGTGCTACAGGCCACGCCAAAATTCCCATTTTCTGGTCAAAAATTTTCTAATTTGGTACACTTTTAGCGTGGCCACATAAGCGGATGTTTTATATATGGTTCAATGACTTTAAACTAATTATGTTTGTCATTAATGCCTATTTGTTATATTGCTTTCCCCTGTATTCCTGTTTATCCCTCAGCTGTTGTGTGTTGTTCCCCATCTCTGTTCACGCGAGATCTTCGCGTGGTTTCGTCTTATGTGTTTTCCTGCCACGTAAACAGGAAGTAACTTTCGCTTTCTATTTAAAGAACCGCTATGCCGGTTGTCAGCGCTCATTTGCGAGTACGCACATTCACAAAACCGCTCACTCATTCAATTGGATTACGCTGGTGACTGACCTGGGAGCGCTGAAACGCCGTTCCTCCTGGAGGTTATTCGTTTGGCCCGCAGCTTGGATTACCTTTTATCAGAGGACATTTGGTCATTCATCACTTCATCACTTCATCACTTGGTCGTGCTCACGGACAATACAAACACCCGGTGAGGCTGATCTGGACACTGTAAATAACTCTGTGCACTCTGGACTTCACTTTTACTTGTATACACCTTGTTGGTTATTATTGTAAATATTATTGGTATTGTTAATACACTTGGGTTTATTGATTTTTCATCAGTGTTGCTATTTATTTTCTCCACTCAACCTATCATTAGAAACAGTATGGTCGATCCCCTAATTGTGTAAACTCAACTTTAATATTGGAGAGTGTTACATAGTGGTGGCCCATACGGGGAACTACGTGCCGTTTCTATTGGTTGATAGTGTTTTTTTTGTGTGTGTTCATAAATATGGAAAACATGACACAAGCAAATGGAGGAATTAATCAGAATCTAAATGCTGATGTAATTGATACTGATGTGCATGATTTAAGTGGTAACTATGATGAAACTCAGGCTGCTGATTTCACTGCGGGCCCGTTTGTTACCAGACGTAACCCGACAGATGAAATAGCATCTGTTCTAAGTTCATTGTATAATTCTGATACTGATGATGATGATGAAAGAGAAGTAGTTAATATAAATGTTGTACAGACAATGCAAATAGAGATTGATAAACTCAAGGGGGATTTATTGGCTCTTAATGCAAAAATACAACATAATGAACAGGAATTACAACAGTCTGTAGATAGTTCCCTTAATAGGGAAACTAGTTTCCGGAGTCAGTGGACGCTTAGCTTAGCAGACTTAGAAGATCATTTCCAGAGGTCTATAGAGAAGTTGGAGAGGCGGTGGTTGATTGTTTCCTCTGGAGAGATGCAAGATGGGAAAATCAAATGAAAAAAATAAGATTCACCAGTACCCCATCTCAATCTCAAATACAGCCTTTTTACCCTGCTCCTTCCCCATCTACAGCCAATGCTTTGAAAACTCCCGTACCAGCTACAAGACTTAAAGTCCCACCTGTTAACAGATGCAACGCTACCTATGACGTTACTGCTGGAGTGGGTAAACTGAACAGCAATGAAACAACAAATAAAAGACCACCTGATCGCCATACCTCAAAAAATCTAGCAGGAGTATCCATTGCTCAAGCACACCCTATGACATCCCTTCTAGTAGTGCCAATAACAATAGAAGGACGAGAGGTGAAGGCGGTACTGGATACAGGGAGCACATACACCCTTATGCAGGAAAGCCTGTGGAGACAATTAGGAGGGGAAACAAAACCTTACACTCCAGGCCTTCTTCAACAGTTCATTATGGCTGATGGAAAAATGCACCAGGCGATCAACAGGAAGACAGTCTGTTATGAGTGGCATGAAAAGATATGCAGGTTGGACACCTATGTTATGAAGGATGCTCACCTGGCCTTTCCCCTTATAGCTGGTCTGGACTTCCTGAGAGCCGCTGAAGCCATAGTGGACGTGGGACACTGGAGATATGGTCTGAAAATGGGCAAAGGATATGTTTATCATCCATTCCTAAATGCACTTATAAATCCGATGCTGTCTTCACATCTGATGGGTGAAAACATGGGTACGACCGCTGAGGTGAGTCTATATTATGCCTTACCGCCAACCTGGAATCCACCTACATATGACTTACCCACACAAGTTGTTCCCAGCTGGGACTCCGACAATCAGGAGGAATTACGGAAGCTGATGGATAATTGGCCTCGTACCACCTCTCAAGTCCTGGGAAAAACATCTGTGGAACAGCACAAAATTACACTGTCCGATGAAATGCCCATGAGATCCAGAGCTTATAGCGTCTCACCATTCAAGAAGGAGATTATTGATGCACAAGTAGAACAAATGCTACGAGACCAGATCATCGAGCCTTCTTTCTCTCCTTGGTCATCACCTGTAGTCCTGGTCCCCAAACCCGATGGTTCCTACAGGTTCTGTGTGGACTATAGGAGACTGAATAGTAAGACCGTACCTGACGCTTATCCAATGCCAATTATTCACGACATCTTAGAATCCATGGAAGCGCCTCCTGGTTCAGCACATTGGATTTGCAGTCAGGGTACTGGCAGGTTGAAATGGAGGAAGCCAGTAAAGCCAAAACAGCCTTCATCACCTCCCAAGGTCTATTCCAGTTCCGCTCCATGCCTTATGGATTACGGAATGCCGCTGCCACCTTCCAGAGGCTGATGGAGAAGGTCCTAGCAGAGTTGAGAGGGAAGTTTTGTTTCGTGTACATTGATGACATCATAATCTACTCAAGGTCTTTATCAGAACATGTACAACATCTGAACACCATTCTGCAACGACTAAACCAAGCATCACTTACTCTGAACATGAAGAAGTGTCACTTTAAGAAGCAGCTGAAGTTTCTTGGACATATAGTCTCAGAGAAAGGAGTGGAGGTCGATCCTGAAAAGTTTACTACATTTTCTTCCTGAAATCCACCTTGAAATCCTACCCCCTGTTGGGATCAGGATAATCCTGTTTTTTTGGATCAAAGTTATCCAAATCCCACTGATAAGTTTTGAACAACACAAACTGAAGGTTTGATCCAGATTAAAACTAGGATTGGATTCCCTGATCTAATCTGATTTCAGATTCCTTCTTTCCCTTTTGAACAACCCATTTTCAAGATTTTATCCAATCCGATAACCAAAATCCGATCAGCTTACCTTTGAACAACTGGCCCCAGAAGGTTATGATTTTTGTGATAAAAAAATGTACAGAGTCATTAGAATTTTTTTTTTACAGGCTTATTACCTAAACCCAATTAGACGGGAATACGTGCTTAAAGATTTTGATAAGGTTGAAATAAAAAAAATTAGGCAAAATCATTTGTCTTTTCCTCTCCCTCCTAAAGCTAAGGAGGTGAACTTCAAAATTTTTAATGAGATTTATCCTACTAAAGAATTTTTAAGATTGAAATTTAATTTTGATGTGAATAATTGTGTTTTTTGTGAAACAAATATTGAAAATCTAGAGCATGTCTTCTTTGATTGTGATATGATGCAACCCTTTTGGAGTGAGGTGCAGAATTGGTTAAGGTCTAGGAGGGTTGAACTCCCACCTCTCACATGGAAGTTAATTAGGTTTGGTGTTTGTCTGGAAAACAAAGATTGTGATTTTGTTATTAATTTCTTGTAATGTTTTGGAAAAGTTTTTCATTCATAAATGCAGATGGTTTAAATCTAAACCCAACTTTAATCACTGGATGAATGAGGTTAAACTCTTGTGCAAATCTTTAAAATTTGTTAAAAATCAGAAAGCCCTTAAACTGATTTCTCTTTTGGATATGTTTAAATTAATTTAAAAAGTCCCTTTTTATTTATTTTTTCATTTTATTTATTTTTGTTTTTTTTCTATTTAATTATTGATTTGTTCATAGTGTGTTTTCTGTTTTTTGTACTAGCTATGCTCAAACTATGGCTGAACAATTGAGGTTATATTCAGAGATTTGTTGATGTACCTTGTTTGTTTGTGTTGTTGAAGGATAACAGTAGTTATTTGAGAAAATTGTTATGTATATTTTGATAAGTCACTTGTGATTTGTATCCTTTTTTTGGCAATAAAGATGACTTTATTAAGCTTTAAAAAAAAAAAACTTCTTTGAATCACGAACTTCAGTAGAGTCTATAAACTGATTGGCCGTAAAATGAACCAATCACAAGACGTCTTATGGGGGGGCACCTGGCGTGGCCAATCGAATTTCCCCCCCTGGCCACCACATAGACCCGCCCCTGCCCCACAATAATTATTAAAGTGTGTGTTTATGTGTGTGTAAATGTATGATTAGAGAGTTCAGGCAGTAAGAGTGTTTGTGAATGGTGCACGCTGGTTCACGGAGAGTTTGTAATGTACCTGAATGATGACTGTGGGCAATACTGCGGGACGCAGAGTGAGAGTCCAACAAATGGGATTAAAAGGTAGGTCAGAAGAAATCAAGGTATTTCCTGGCGCTTCCTCTTTAGACCTTGAATTTTCACCATCACACCTTGACCATGGAGCTCTTCGGTGCTTGAAGATCAAATCATGCCACTCCACTTTCACGCAAAGTGCAATCAATGGTGATGAAAGACCAAGCCCCACTCTCTGGTGACGAACACTTGTCAATTAGTCCGCTTGTTGTTCCGGCCTCTCTTCTCTGATCGCGTCCCTATTCCATATCGCTGTACACAAAAACAAACTTTCTCTCTCCACTCAGCTTGCACACCTTAACTTCACCTCACTGAAGTCTTAAACCTCTTTTTCTGTTTTTGTTGTGACGTCAACCCTGTCAACCATCTTCCCAGTTACCTTTATATTAAGCCTTTATTGTTGTCACCTGTTGATCTGTCAAGCAGCCATTTTAGTTGGTGGTGGTGGTGGATCCTTAAAGGGGCAGTGCATAGTTCTGCTCCGCCACAACTCAATTGCTTTGATCAAAATTCTTGCATTTACCAAGGTCCTTCATCTTGAATTTTGTTGTCAACATCTTTTTCACATCCTTTAGTAACTCAATGTTACTAGCAGCGATAAGCAGCGGAAGTGGAATTGTGGCTTGTGTGAGACTGACGACCATGAGTTCAGAGAATGTACAAAAGTTCAGGGTTTTTACAAATGCTGAGATATCAAATGTTAGTTGATGGGACATTAGTAGATTTTTTGGTAGATTCTGGGGCTAGCAATTTTACTATATGACCATGTGACTTGCCATGTGTACCAAAACTGACAGGTTCAGTGCATGATAGCACTTTGGCCTCGGGCCATTTGATTTCTGAAAAATTCACAGTGCCCTTGGAGTGTGAGACGGTGACTGTGTTCAACAGCTTGTCCGGTACCTCTAATGGTCAGAGATTTAATGTGTGAATTGAATTTGACCCTTACGGGGGTTCCTTTGGGATTAGCATTGAGGAAGAACCACAAATATGTTGTTCTAAATTTGAACTGCAGTGGGTATATGAATGGTGTGTGAAAAATGATGACCGGGCAAAAATGATCTTGAAATTGGCAAAAGATCGAACAATGTCATTTAACACAGAAAATATGACGCCTGACCAATTGCATTGCACGTCACATGTCGTAATTGAACGGGAACCACAATATGAGGAGGGGTGGTTTAACGGGCTAGAGAATGAGCGCTCTCAGCTTGCCTGACAGAAAAACAAATGCAGTTCTATTTTGATAGCAGGGAACACTGCCACACTTAATCAGCGACCAAGAGCAGCTGTGGACAGATCTGGGCCCCTTTGTGAGAGAATGCATGAAAGCAACAGATTGGGCTGAAATAAGTGCAAAAGTGAAACACAGCAGAAGTGTAGGAGCATTTATGTCAAAATGTGATTTTGAGATTGAAGTACAGTATGTGGATGATTTGTTGATCTGTGCGTGTGATGAAGCTACGTGTGTGGCTGACTCTGTGTCCCTTTTGAAGCACCTAGAAGGAGAGGGACACAAAGTCAGTCTTTCAAAATTGCAGTTTGTGAAACAGGAAAGAAAGTTTTTGGGACATGTTATCAGACCAAACAGTAAATTAATCTGTGACAAACATGTACAGGCCATAAAAGATGTGCCAAAACCAATTACGAAAAAACTATTATTGTCATTTTAGGGAATGTGTGCTTATTGTCGTGCATGTATTCCTAATTATGCCATTCTTGAACAGCCTTTACGAGCCCTGATGACAGGGAAAGGGCTGTGGTCATGTGACAAGCTTTTTTGGACAAGCGAAGCCGAGGAGGCATTTGCTAACATGAAAGTACAAATGGCTCTGGCTCCCACTTTGGGTCTGCCAGATGTAAACAAACTGTTTGTTCAGATGGTTGATGAGAAAAATGGGTTTATGACTTCTGTTCTTTTGCAGACTCATGGCGACAGACTGCGACCTGTGGCATATTTTTCAACCAAACTTGATGCAGTAGCAGCATGTCTACCACACTGTTTGAGGTCTGTGGTGGCTGCTGAACTGGCAGTATTGGCATCCAGGGAATTTGTGGGGTATTCTGATTTAACTTTGATGGTTCCACACGCAGTCTCCATGATTTTGCAAGAACAGAGAACGTCACATTTATCTACAGCCCGATGGTGTACCACACAATTTTATTGGACATGCCAAACATAACTGTTAAAAGATGCACAACTTTGAACATCACTGTTGTCTGTCAGCGCTTGAACAGGTGTGCACACCGTGTCCAGATCTATTAGACACGCCATTAGACAATTGTGACAATATCCTCTTTGTCGATGGGTCGGCTTCCAAAGATCCACAAACAGGAAAGAATAAGGTTGGTTACGCGATAACCACTGAATTTGAGGTTGAGACATCTGGCAAACTGCCATCAAATTATTCAGCTCAGGCAGCTGAGCTGGTTGCTTTAACAGAAGCATGTATGGCAGACAAATGTGTGACAATTTACACAGTTTTGTGTTATGCCTTTGGGGTAACACGCGATTTTGGTGCTTTATGGAAGCACAGAACATTTTTGAAGTCAGATGGTCGTCCAATATTAAATGCATCTCTTCTGTCTGAGATTTTGGAGGCCATTCTTTTACCAGACAAGGTTCGATTTGCAAATGTGCAGCACACACTAATGATAACAGTTCAGTCTCAACAGGAAACGCACGAGCAGACGCGGCAGCGAAGGCCGCAGCAGCGATGGAGACAAAAGAGACTACGTGTGCTTTGATATCTGACAATAACCTCGACATTTCTTCTTGTTTACAGAGCATGCAAAC
This sequence comes from Xyrauchen texanus, assembly GCF_025860055.1. Taxonomy (NCBI): domain Eukaryota; kingdom Metazoa; phylum Chordata; class Actinopteri; order Cypriniformes; family Catostomidae; genus Xyrauchen; species Xyrauchen texanus. The sequence goes on from NC_068325.1 coordinate 57,110, forward strand.
TTTTTCCACAGGCGAGGAGAAAAACAAGTGGAAGGCGGCTGGCTGTAGCTTTAAGGAGAATGTGTGGATGAGCGGTGATGGCATGCGTTGTTTACCCAAACACTTCTTTCCTCATTATGGAAAGTTGATACACGGGTTAGACCATGTATCAAAAGCGGGGAATGAAAGAATTGTGGTTTAAAAAGGGTTTCACGATATTTGCTGAAGATTTTGGCAAAAGATGTGTCATTTGTAACACACAACGTGGCAAGAGGGATAAAAACACCTATAGTATCTCAACCACCATCAGGGGGGGCCTTTTGAGTATTTGATGATGGATTTCATTGAGTTAACCCCTTGTGGGAAACAGAAATACTGCCTGGTGATGGTTGACATGTGGTCCAAATGGGTTGAGGTCTTCCCAACCTCAAAACAAGACTCGGCAGCATTAGCAAAAGCTCTTTTAACCGAGATTGTTCCGAGATGGGGAATTCCAAGGAAAATCAGCTTGGACAATGGGACACACTTTGTCAATGAAGCAATAAAGCAGGTGGGTCAGTTTTTGGGAATTGACATGAGAACACACTGCAGTTACCACGCCGCCAGTGGAGGCTCTGTTGAGAGGGAGAATCAAATGATCAAGAACAAATTGGCTAAGTGCTGTGAGGAAACTGGGCTTGTTGATGTACACCAGAATAAGAAAAAGAGTCAAAACAAATTTAGATCCATTTGAAAAACTTTTTGGTAGACCCCCATTCATGGGAATAGAGGGGGGTAGACAGAGGCTGCCATCACCAGATCTGTGTGAGAATGACATGTTGAATTATTGCAAAGAAATGTCTTCTCTGTTGTCCAGTGTTTGTGTTCAGGTGAAAGCTGCTCAGGGGAAGGTTGCTGAAACCTTCCTGCATAAAATCAGGCCTGGCAATTTCGTTGTGATTTGTGACCTGAGGGGAAAGAGCTGGAAGGCTAAAAGGTGGCTAAAAGAGGGTTCATGCCAACCACTGCAGGAAAGTTCCGCCCACATCGCAGGAGAATCAGCAACAGGAGGAGATTGCTCCGAGTGAATGTCAATAAACACCGAGATCAAGTTTGATCACCAAGTACCACTATTAGTGGAAGAGTAAGGCCAACCACAGAGAATAACACGGCCTCTGTGCAGAGTGAACCCCATCGTGTGGTCACAAGCAGTAATCATCGTGAAAAGGTACGAACTGAAAAGAATTCAAGAACAATGCATGGTTTACTTGGTTTATGAATCTCTGGGGAGGATAGTGGTATTGGCTGATTCAAACTATGTTACCAATTGCGGTGATAGGACTGTTGATATTGTTATGTTTACCATGCATTATAACGTGTGTTTCCAGCTCAGTACAGAGACTGGTTAAAGCAGGGATGTCTGTTCAATTGGTAAAAATGACAGTCTATCCAGAGGATGATGAACACAAATATGATGATACAAGTAGCGATAGCTACTGTGAAATGTGTTAAAATGAGGTATGTCTTTTCTTTCTGAGAAAGTTTTGATGTGTAAAGAGGGTTATAAGCAGCGGCCATCCGTGTTACGGGATGACGTACAAGGAGAGGGTTTGAAACGAGGGATTTTATTCTACTTTTATTATTTGTATTTTTATAGCCTGCTAATATAACCAAAATGTTAAATTGATGTGTTTTCCCTACTTAATCTGTGCACTATTTCTTGTTTATACTGAGGTGACTGAGGGTCTGATTTCCATGTCAGAAGTGCAGTAACAGTGTTTACTCATTTAGCCCGGCTTCAGATAAAGTCTTTACTTGCTTGATAATACTTAAGGGACTATCCCCACCAAAAAAAGAAACAGCCTAAGCTTTTTTACTTTTTCCAAATTAGAGAGTGATCATTTATGCGAAAATCAGAGAAGAAGAGTGTAAGTGTGATGATATGACTTAAAATTTGTCTTATTGTTTATTATTGTGATTGAGTAATCTCAATGATAAAAAGCGGGGAATTGTTGTAGAAATTTTGATACTCATTGATCAGTTATAGTCATTGCAAGGGAATGCCCCTGTGTCTGAGGAATGCAGAGGGGGAGGATCTGCTTCTGTGGGAGATCTTGGGAAAAGAGGTATAAAAAACAAGTTAGCCCTCCCCTTCAGCGTCTCACTCATGGCACAGATGAATTCCTGTGTAATGACTGGGTCCTTCTTGCAAGAATAAATTCTTTTAAAAGACTGTTTGATTCAGAGTGTCTCTTACGCAGTGATAATGGTTGGTTAATAATTTTTTGCCACAACAAACTCCCAGTGCTAGAGCGCATCTCTGTTCGGGACACGAGTCCACCACGTTTCGGGGGCAAGATCCCATTCCTGCAATTCTCCCCTCAGGCACCTATCAGACCCCGCCCCAGCAGGGCACCTCCCTCACCAGAAGGAAGAAGTGGTCTCACCCAACACCGTGGCAATGGGGGCAGGCACCTCTGAGGAGTCAGATGACACCAGCGGGACAAAGCCACAGGTCTGCACATGCGCCAGCTTGACTCCTTTGCAAAGGACATAGAACGCTTCGACCCAGGAAGCCAAGATTCAAATGTCAAAGATTACCATCGAACATTGTCTTGCCGACTTGCCTCATGCTTCAGCACTCAATAAGTTGAAGCTTATCTGGAAAACAACTTCCAGAAGTGTCCACGCTTTCATTGAGACTCAACCGTCATGCATTCGGAACAGTTACCCAAGGCTTTGTAGGGTTCTGAGCGAGGAGTACTTTTTGTGTCTTTGTTACCGAATCGAGACCCACACACACACACACGCACACACATGCACACACACACACACACACACACACACACACACACACACACACACACACACACACACACACACACACACACACACACACATACACTAGCATATAGCTCCACCATTTAGTTAGGATTTCCACTTTATGTTTTTGTGTTATATTCATCTAGTATTGGCAGTGTTAATTGCTGTTTGATTATAATAAATCTTGTTATATTATAATAAGTACTCCTGGTTTGTTTGTTTGAATATTGTGTTGAAGCCAGCCTCTGCCACGTCAAGAACTCCTGTATTACTTCAGTATTGTTAAATTGTTGTTGTTAGAACTATAACTCTATACAACTATAACCAGATTACTGTTGGATTCGTATGGCAATAATTTGACTAACTTCTTCCCTTTTTGATTATTTTGATTCTCAATCAAAATACTCAATCTGCAAGGTAGAATTTTATGAGACTTGATCAATCACTTACTATAATTTTTCTCTTATCAAAGAGTGGTGCCCTGAGGATAGAATTTAACGAATTAAATTATATTATTTAATTTAATTATTAATTAATAATTAATTATATCTGATAGTAAAACTAATCTAACCAACCTGTGCACCCTACAATAAAATAGTTCCAAATGATTTAACTGTTAAACTAATTTTTAACACTCAATACATTCTAATCCCCCCATCAGACTGTGTATTCATAATGATAATGTCAGTCAACTTGTTCAGCAGGTGAACTGAAATAGTTTGTGAAGTGTCTCGAAAGTTTTCTTTCTTGTTGAGCAAATCAAAAACAAACATGTCATCGCTGCTGCAGCTTGCAGAGAAAAGAGGGTTATTTTTTAAATCTGCTCATTACAGAATAGTTTTCTTGTTTGTTTTGAAAGCTTGTCAAGTGGTTATTACTTATAACCTGGTGATTTGTGCTGGCAGAGGGCAGACCAGCACAAATGTGCGTTGCCACCTACCATTCCAGGGTAAAATTGCTTGTTGATTAGTGCCACCAATTGTAAAGACGTGATCTGCTAACGGTGAACATTCGCTTAGCTTTCTATGGGAAAGGGCCATTCGCCTCTAATAGTTGTGTATTTTTTGGTGTGAAAAGGCCTTTACTCTTTAAATCCTCCAACTAATATTCACCTTCAAAACCTCATCTGATTATAACACCATTTCACTTGCTTTTGGCACCCCTGCTCGACATTATGCCATGGTCACGGAATGTTCATGAGATCAGGCTGGACATGTGCTAGACGGCCACCTTTGCCTATTGTGTCGCCTCTACTTCACAGAGCAGCTGATCAGTTGCGATAGGGAAAGGGAAGAGAGGAGTTATGAGTGGGTCTAATGCTTGACACTTGACTGGGTTTGAATACCTAAAAAAAACTTAATAATTAGTACTGACGTTGCAATTACAAAATCAGTCAGATTCAGCCCATGTACAGAAACACAAAATGAAATACATTGCAGCCTTCATAACTATGGAGCCAGAAATATGCCAAAACAATTTGAATTGTGTAAATTTGAATTATAGACTTTTGAATTTGAATTATAACTGTGATTTTTGGCAAATGTAATATGTTGTATTTTAAATAGGTTTGAATTTGAATTGAATAACAAAATTGAATTTATTTTATGGCACAATTTAATAAATATGTATTTTCAAACAGCAAATTTTTGGTTCTGAATTCTTACACTGTAAATATTCCGTTTTAAAAAAATACAGCTTCAAGTTTTCAAGATGAAGAACAAATTCAGAACACCAAATTCAATATTCTAAAATTCAAACCGCATAAATTCAGATCTACAGAAAGTGGGTCAGATGTCAATCTTCCGTGTCCACAGGGAAGAGTAGAGGGTCTCGGAAAAGTCGAACAGAGCATTCTGGCCAATTACAGGTGCAATAACTCTCTGGCGTGATTCAAAAGGTTGCCATTCTGAACATGAAGTGGTTCTTAAACTTTTATGATTTATATTTTTATAGTTAGCACATTCTCAGCATATAAGACATTTGTCTAAGCGGTCTCTGGTATTTGTTTTAGTATAAAGTATATTTAGTATGAAAGTGATTAGTATGCGTAAGAGTAAGCATCACATATAACTCAATAATTAATGTAATTCTGCTTCATTCTGTGATCGGAATCCACATCAGATCCAAGTCAGATGTTATTTCAAACACTTGTTGGTGTTTGTAAGTGCATTTGAGCTCAAGACATGAACATCATGAATGATCATTCAGATGTGTGTGATTTAGCAGGCGTGATTATATTATACGATTAATTTCATGCAAATTGTAGGCTTATTACATTCGAAAGTAGGACTCCAACAAACATTACAAACACAGGATGACTGTCATTCTCACTTGGAGAGTGCACATCCCTATTGATGTTTAGTCATTATGCCATTTATTTTTAGTTTGACTGTCAGAATTATTGTAAACGGAACATTTCACGTGTTCTTGTCATAAATCTTCAAGGCTGCAAAATAGGTTTAAACAAGCAGCATAAAAAGGTTCGATTTTGGGTAATGTTGATTATTGTTAATAATAACAATGTAAAAATGTATAAACCTTTTTACTGTTTCATAATTAAATCTAGCTGTAATGAAGACTCAGGTAAGTTGGGATCCATAAGCAGTTTAATTAAGTGTTAACAGGTCGTACAGGCTATGGTCGAGAAACAGGCAGACAGGGTAAACATAGGCAGGCAGAGTCAAGGTCAGAGCAGGCAGAAGGTCGGGGCAGGCAGCAAACAGTGATAGTTAGAATCCAGGCAAGAGAGTAATCAAGGCAGGTAGCAAACAAACGTGGTTGAGGGAACAAGGCAAGGTTGGTACACAGTAACTCGGATATATGGTAAATAACGCTCAGAGATGTAGCCGGGGCAGACAAGACTTCGCAATGAGCGAAGCCACGAGCAGGGTTAAATAGTGAGTCAGTAATGGGGAACAACTGTGGGATAATTAGTCCGGGTGTGTGGGTCTATGGGAATTGTGGTGTAACCTCAGTACTCGGGTGACTCAGATCTCCAATGGCCGGTTGAGGAGGCACCTAACTCGGCGTTCGTGACACTAGCATATGATTATGGTGATGTTTTGGTCCTGTCACATGGAGTTGATGTTGATAATATAGAAATTCTGCTGCAGAGCGATGACATCTCCAGATCATTGCCTCATCTCTTGTATGCTGCGATCAGCTAATGTTACTCAATCTACATGCTATCGTTCAGGTAGAACTATTCTTTCGACCACTAATAATCTTCCAGATATATCTCAAACCCCAAAGCCTAGAAGAACTTGATGAAATAACAGAAAATATAAATACGTAATCTATAGCACTCTTGATAATGTCGACCCCCTTCGATTAAAGAAAATTAAAGAAAAAAGCCTTGCACCATGGTACAATGATCACACTCATGCTCTCAATAGAGCAGCTTGGAAAATGGAGCGCAAGTGGAACAATACAAAATTAGAGGTATTTTGCTGTTTATGGAATTGTCACGATTCCCTTGTTGTCTGCCCTGGGTTTCACTTGTCATTGTTAAATGTACTACACTTCCCAGAATCCACCTGCCATCACCACTGCCATTTTGTTCATTGTTCTCACCTGAATTCAGTCATCACTCCATGGTTATTTAAGCCCTGCTTTTTGTTCACTCCTTGTCTTTCGTTGAATGTTGTCAAGCCTGATCTGTGTTTCCCTGCCTGAGTTCTTAGTTTATGTTTGTTTTCCCATCGAGGGTTTTTCCTTTGTGTTTGTTTTGTATTTTGTTAATAATAAAGAAGCCTGCATTTAGATCCTCTCTCCTCGCTGCCTCATTCGTAACAGAACGAACGACCAACCATGGATCTAGCGGTTTCACAAGCCAACTGCAGTCTGCTCAGCTTGATGCAGGGAAGCCGTCTGGTGGAGCACCACATCCGTGATTTCCTCAAGCTGGCGAGGGTCACGGACTTCCCAGACTCCCTCCTGGTGGGTTTTTTCCGGGCCAACCTGAACGGTGCACTCAAGGAGCGGTTGCCACCGGTGACGTGCGGCTGGACGCTCCGCGAATTCGTGGAGGAGACCCTGTTAGCCTGCGGTTCGTCGTTCACTGTGGACGTCGTCGAGGAGGACCCCGTAGCTCCCCCCACAGTGGTAACTCTCCATTCGCCCGTGGTTCGTCCCTTCATGCCTGCCTTAGTCAACGAACCAGCGCTGCCAACTTCATCCGCCCGGAGGAGGAGGAGAAGAAAGACCTCTGCTCTCCAGCCTCCGCCTACCACGGCCAACCAGCCAATGCCTGTAGCCTCCGATGTCAGTGAGCCAGCGCCTGTAGCCTCCGATGTCAGTGAGCCAGCGCCTGTAGCCTCCGATGTCAGTGAGTCAGTGCCTGTAGCCCCCATATTCATGTATGACCATTTTAGATGAATACAAATTATTTTCAAAATATAGTACATACTACAAGTTTGAGTTACTCTTTGAGGTGTAGTGTGTACATGGTTTAATCTACTGTTGCATCATGGGTACGATACATAAGACATACACATATTCTACAATGAAAATTCTGTCATCATTTACGCATCCTTAAGGTGCGTACACACTGCCAGCGAAATCGCGACCGTTGGCGCTAGATGTGGGCGTGTCCAGCGACGCAACAAAGTTGAGAAAAGTTCAACTTTGGCGCGACAGCCAATAGGAGAGACGACGGGAGAGCTCACGTGATCCTTCTCTCTCTCTCTCTCAGCTCCTGCAGTAACGGAAAGATGGATGAAAGGCTAATTCTTGCTGTTAGAAATTTTCCAGTGCTCTATGATATGTCTCTTCCCACGTACAAGGACATTTAAGAAAAATACTGCGTGGAAAGGTGTATCTGAGATCGCGGGGATTTTATGGACCCAGACAGACCGGCATTTGCATTTTCGCCGCAGATAAACAGCCGCTCTGGCAAACAGCACGCCTGGTTTCTCATTCATCTTTGATATAAAGCATTTTATGTACTGATTCCATTTATATTTAGTCTTTTCCCTCCAAAATGTTTGTTTTTAGTGGCAAGAAAAGAGATTCGCTGTCAACAGCAATGGAATGACATCCGTGAATGTCATTTATAAACGTTACTAGGCAACCAGTAGTGGGAACACCCACTAGCGACTTCACCGCCAGCCACTGGCGACCTGCAGCGACAAAGTCGCTGGCAGTGTGTACGCACCTTCAGTCATTCCAAACCAATATGAACTCAATTTAATTTTTAGAGAATATCTTGGCCGCTCTTTTCCATATAATGGAAGTAAACGAGGTTTGGGGCTGTCACGCTCAAAAATGCACCATAAAAGTATGATCAAATAGTCCATACAACCTCTGAGTCCGTTCAATAGCGACTGCATAAGGAACAGACAGAATATAAGTGATAAATAATGACAGAACTTTTATATTTGGGTGAACTGTGTTTACGTTTTCATTCTAAAAGCATTACACTTCACTGTTTCTAAAAGGGGGGCATACAGAAAGAGAGCAGAAAAAAACATAAGTGCACAGTCTAGTGGTGCCTCCACATAAACAAAATGGACATGAAGCCAGTTAAACCTGAACAAAACAAACAAAAAGACATATACTATGGGAAAAACATTTGTCTTGTGCAATCTTATGTCATTATCAGTAATAGAACACATTTCCCACAATGTAGAGGGGAGGAATGGCACTTTATAGGTCAAAATAGGGTGATCTTCACCCGAAGAACACCTACAGTGCTTGCAACATCAGCTTAAACACCAAAATCAGTAACTTCAAATACTCCACCCATTTAATTCCCATCAGGCTATAAGCAGCTGATTTTCTTTGTCACTGAGCGTTCAACTCAAACACACACTGGGGCAATTGGTGAAGGGTTTGTGAGGCCATATCACATGATGATTCGAGGTTCTGGAACAGAGTCTGTGATGGACTTGTGAGGCAGAACATTGGCACCATTAATGTAGAGTTCATCATTGACTATCACATCTTCACCCAGAACTGACACGTTCTCCATCCGCACCTGACATACAACATTACAAAACATCATACAACCACAACAAAATTTAATAATTTTTTTAAACAAGGTTTACTTCTAGAAAGAAAAGCCCTTTTCAAAGGTTATAGGTTTTACTTGTGGTTTTGCTCCAAAATTATAGGCGAAATAGTGATTTTTACCCCACTCAACAAAATAATGGATTACTCTGTAAATACTGATCAGTAGCATTTATTTTATTTTTATCTTTCACTAGTAAAAAATTATCAAAAACTAATTTTTGACTGCTTTCTGTAAAACATTTAGCTTGAAATGTATACTTGTGCTAGATGTCATTTACTTTCATATTTAGTTACATAATGCAAAGACCATCCATCTATCTATCCATCCATCCATCTTCAACCACTTATCCGAAGTCGGGTTGACAAAGCCGAATGCAAAGTCATTCAGAGATTTTAAGTGTGGCTAAAGTGCTACTGTATATTGTATTTTATATTTCTAATCACTCAGCATAGAACTCTTTATTTAAGAATGATTTAAAATCCTCATGGAAAAAATTTGTGGGAAAAATGCTTCCGAATCTAAAGCCACTGTAAAAGTGTGCGCTCACTATTGCGCTCTATTTGTGGAAGTGTAAAACTCACCCACTGGCCCACTGATGAGCTCCAACCCACAATACACGATTCCAGCCAAGAATGAGAGTGGATATGCGCCCCCTTTAGGACAGTACAGCGCTTTATTCTCACCCCATCCTCAAGAATGACCCCGGCACCGATTGTCACATTCGGCCCAATGGTACAGTTCTCCCCAATCACTGCGGTAGGGTCCTGGGAGGGTAAAGATTAGAACATTATTTTATAACACATATAATATTCTGCATACAATGTACTTATATACACATTATAACACGAATAGTTGTGGACCTGAAACTGTATTCACAAAGATTTTTATCTTACCACTAGGAGTTCTCCAAAGAGTTCCTAGCTTGGAGATTTTGTTTTATACCTATTCACAAAACAGTAAAACTTGCTCTTGGCAAAGGAAATCTTAAGATAAAAGTAAGGCGGAGTTGACCTCGTTGCTATGGATGACGTCACGTTTTATATGCGTGCTCTTTTAAATCGCCCTCAGTGATTGGTAGACAGGGAACAACAATTTTTCAGCTAAGACAGATAAGGATATATAAAGGATGGATGGATTTCTTAAGGATTTAGATGTTCTTAGCTATCGTGGGTTTAGGGGCTTCTTTTAGTGTTAAAATGCTTGATGAATCACTCTTAGATGAAAATTTTACGAGTCCTAAAATTAGGAGTGACAAGCCCCTAATTTTTAAGACTTTATATTTCAGTTATAATCTCCATTTTGCTTACATAAAGAAATTTAAGAGTCATAACTATCAAAAAACAGCTTATTCAAATAACCGCCAACGTAATAAACCCGCGATTGCACGAGACTTATAATTATCAGCTCTTGACTTTCAAAATGTAAACAGCTTTGAGAACAACATTTGCGCAAATGTTATAAGTTGGTAATAATGGCGGTAAAGTTTACATGCAAAATGAAATGGGGAAAAGGGCAAAAAATTTGCCGATCGATTTTTGCCACTAAATAATATTGGATTATGTACATACAGTATACAGGGTTGGGGAGTAACGAAATACATGTAACAGGAATACATATTTAAAATACTAAATATAAATAACTATATTCCACTACATTTACAATTTAAATAATAGGTAATTAGAATACAGTTACATTAAAAAAGTATTTTGATTACTGAAGAGATTACTTTGCATTTTATTGTCATTTGTTTCATTTAATATTTACACTGCAAAAAATGATTTTCTAGACAAGTATTTTTGTCTTGTATTCCTGTCAAATTATCTAAACTTTCTTAAAACACGATTTATTTACTTGTCAAGCAAAATGGGATAAGATATTATGTCTTGTTTTAAGATAAATCTGACTAAATTTAGTGAACTTTAGACTCAAAACAAGAAAAAAAATCTGCCAATGGGATAAGCAAAATAAACTTGTTTTCCTTTTAAATTAAGTTTATTTTGCTTACCACATTGGCAGATTTTTTTTCTTGTTTTGAGTCTAAAGTTCACTAAATTTAGTCAGATTTATCTTAAAACAAGACTTAATATCTTATCCCATTTTGCTTGACAAGTAAATAAATCGTGTTTTAAGAAAGTTTAGATAATTTGACAGGAATACAAGACAAAAATACTTGTCAAGAAAATCATTTTTTGCAGTGTAGTCCTTTCAGATGGAAAACATTTATACATATAAATTATGTGATCCAAAGTGCATTTGAACACCGGTGAAACACTTTCTTATGATGTGTTACATTCATACGAGCAGACAGAGAAGAAAGTTATAAGTAAGTTTGGAGCAGAAGAAATAGAAATAAACCTTGTGTTAATTGTCAGCTTTATGCTAAGCTAAAATGTTATTTCTAACCATCTTACATGCACATGCTACCAGACACGATCATATTATTTTATCAAGAAAATTCATGTTGGATCATAATTTCTTAGTAATATATTAGGTAAAAAAATCTTATTTTTAACGTGTGCATTTTGTCTTACTGTACTGGCAGAGTTTTTATAGTACAAAATATGTGAAAAAATCTACCAGTGCTGAAGAAGTAATCCAAAGTATTTAGAATATGTTACTGACCTTGAGTAATCTAACAGAATACATTACAAATTACATTTTACAGCATGTATTCTGTAATATGTAGTGGAATACATTTCAAAAGTAACCCTGCCAACCCTGACAATATATCATAAAACCAGAGGTCAGGTTATTCTCTGTTTTTATTTCACTAGTAATTAACATTGAAAGGAGTTTTTTTCTTGTTAGTCACTTCAGCTTGTTCACAGGTGTCTTTCAAAACAACAAGGCATGATTTTCTATAAAGATGCTTTGAAACTATGTGTATTGTGAAAAGTGCTATGCAAATATAAATGACTAGAGTGTAGACAATCGTATTTTCTCAATAAAAATACAAGTTCATATTAGTTTTTCTCAACAAACAAACAAAATAAATGCAGTGCTGTTGTATAAGTTAGAGCTCTGCTTTTTGTTGCCAATGTCAGACAATTTTGTGGCATTTATGATTTTAAAAGACATTTATGTCCAATTCTTGAATAAGTCTGAGCGAAACATTTGTGGGTGCTCATACTGTATTGTATCGTATTGTGAGGCTATGCATCATATCGTATTGTACCAAGACATTTTTGTATCTTTACATGTCTAGTGGGAACATAATGTTCTTTTTACAAAATGAAAAGTGAAGAGGTTAAATGAAATGATAAGCCTGACAAAGCTGTATATTATGCAACACAATTCACTAACTCTCATCTCTGTGAGCAGAGAGATGATTTTGTTCTGCCACCTGGTGGACAAGTTATTTGAACTAAACTACACAGGGTATCCCAATCAAATTGACAAATTCAAGTAATGAATATTAAATGTAAGATTACAGGACATTCGCACCACAATGACATTTCCAAGGAAACCTGGTCCGGTGCGGAGTCTCTCAGGTGCCTGTTGCCGTACAGACTGCAGATACATGCACATGCCAGTCAGGAAGTCTTTCGGCTGACCAATGTCCATCCAGAACCCTGAACATACAAACCACTCAATCAAATCACACATACAGTGAATCTGATTTAGTATTTGATCTACAGATAAAATTCATGAATGCATTTTGGTAAATAAAGTGAAACTACACATTTCAAAAGATGGCAAAATTTGCAATTGTATGGTAAAGTGAGGATGTGTGTGTTTTGCACCTTGCAGCTCCATGGCGTACAGGTCTCCCTCCTCTGCCATCACAGGAAAGATCTCCTTCTCTATGGAGGTGGGTCGCAACTGACAACAAAATACAGGAAAATGTTGATTCAGAAACTTATAATATTAAATAATAAACAACAATTAGTTCCTGTCTTTGAATCTGTAACGAATAGGAAAGAAGTTCAGGAGCTGGACAAAACAGTACAAAATAACGGGTAAACACAGGAACAAATAAAACATCCACAATGGGGAAACAAAAACATAAACAGGAGAAAACATCCAAGAAGGGCACGGGCAAAACATGGTAGGTCAAAACACATTCAGGTACAACAACTGACAACAGGACTTAAATACACAAAGGATAATGACTAAATGAAACACAGGTGAGGACAATGAAGGACAGCTGGCAGAGATGAGAGCAGGGAATTATGGGAAGTGTTGTCTGGGAACAGATGACAGGGAAACACAGGTCAGACAACAGTGAATTGTGACAGAATCAGATTGTCCATGTGGCTTTCCAAGAGCGTATATATCTAGCATAACAGTACTGGGACACTTTACTGTTTGTATCACTCCATTTATTGGTGTTCACAACTTTCCAAATAGTGATAGGTAATTAAGATAAGTGATAGGTGATAGGATTGTTTATTTCGATGTAGTTCATTGATTTGTTCAGTACCCAATTTTGTATGTTACATCTTTACTCCAACAGGTAGGTGAGTCATCGAATGTTTGGGTCATTGACTCGTTCAAAATTCACTCATCACTTAAACAATGGAAGTGAATGAGAATTTGTTCACTAAAAAGGTTTGTTCAGAAACACTGATTGTTTATGAACGTCACAAACTAGCCAATTTTTGTCCGAAATTAAAGTACTATCCTATGAGCAAGTGTGCTGTTGCAGCACAAGATCAAATCGCTTTTAGACGGCAGTTGAACAAACAAAAAAATTATAATATTAAATAACTTACATTTCAGACAAAAATAGGCCAGTAAGTTGTTGCATTTCTTCTCTGCCAGAGAAAATATTGATTGAGTCCAAAAGATGCCAAGACATCAAGCATAACGCTCTCTGCACTGCTCTAGTGTTGTTTTGTTCACACACGAATCAGTGTTTTTAAATGCATCTTTTAAAGCGCAAAAATAATTCTCATTCAATTTTTTTATGAATCAGTTGAGTCCATGATTGAATGCTTTGCATATTATTTGTTGCCACATACTGAAGTTAATATGCAATCTCCAATAATGGTCATTGAAAGAAACAGTGAATGAAATAAAAATGAATGATGAATCGAAAATTGGAAATTTGGACAACTATGAACAGAGAAGTAAAGTGATTCAACCAATGAAACATGTTAGACTGTATATCAGCACTGTTAGAACACCTATCGTCCAATCAGATTCAAGCACCAGAACTAAATGTAGTAAAAATCAATATTATTTACTTGTTTTGAAAACGTTTATCATCTAGCATTCTTGCTCATGTGATATTGAACAAATATGATTTTTCTTGCGTAAATCTCATGAAAATATGTCCAGGTCACATTTTCTGTATTTTGCGTAAGGGTCATTGACAAATAGGTTGACCCGAGGGAAATCTTAAAAAAAACATTTTGTAGAAATGTAATTTCTGTGTCCATATTGGTTTCACTGATTTTTTTTAAATATTTATAGAATTTTCTTTTTTAAATATTGAATGACTTGTAATGTAATGTAGTGTAACCATCAGATGAAAGGTATTAAAACACTTTCCTTACACCTTGAATATACAGTATGATGTCCAGTACTTAACTCATTAATTAAAAAAATATAACATAAGTCAAGAATATTAAAAAGTTCTCTCAGCACACAGGGTTGGGAGGGTTACTTTTAAAATGTATTCCACTACAGATTACAAAATGTAATTTGTAAAGTATTCCTAGTAATAGAATACTAAAGGTCAGTAACGTAATCGGAAAACTTTGGATTACTACTACAGCACTGGCAGATTTTTTTCACTTGTTTTGACTATAAATTAACAATGAAATAAACATCTGCCAGTACAGGAAGACATAATACACTTATATTAAAAATATCTTGTTTTAACCTCATCAATGATTTTTAATAGGAAAACAATTTTCTTTTTATAATTAAGATTTTTGCAGTATATCTTTAACGTAATATCAAAGGTCTTACTAAAGAGAAGAAAAAAATCATGGCTGGTTACATGTGCATGTAAAAGAGCTAGAAATAGCACAAATATATACACTCACCTAAAGGATTATTAGGAACACCATACTAATACTGTGTTTGACCCCCTTTCACCTTCAGAACTGCCTTAATTCTAAGTGGCATTGATTCAACAAGGTGCTGAAAGCATTCTTAGAAATGTTGGCCCATAATGATAGGATAGCATCTTGCAGTTGATGGAGATTTGTGGGATGCACATCCAGGGCACGAAGCTCCCGTTCCACCACATCCCAAAGATGCTCTATTGGGTTGAGATCTGGTGACTGTGGGGGCCATTTTAGTACAGTGAACTCATTGTCGTGTTCAAGAAACCAATTTGAAATGATTCGAGCTTTGTGACATAGTGCATTATCCTGCTGGAAGTAGCCATCAGAGGATGGGTACATGGTGGCCATAAAGGGATGAACATGGTCAGAAACAATGCTCAGGTAGGCTGTGGCATTCAAACGATGCCCAATTGGCACTAAGGTGCCTAAAGTGTGCCAAGAAAACATCCCCCACACCATTACACCACCACCACCACCAGCCTGCACAGTGGTAACAAGGCATGATGGATCCATGTTCTCATTCTGTTTACGCCAAATTCTGACTCTACCATCTGAATGTCTCAACAGAAATCGAGACTCATCAGACCAGGCAACATTTTTCCAGTCTTCAACTGTCCAATTTTGGTGAGCTCTTGCAAATTGTAGCCTCTTTTTCCTATTTGTAGTGGAGATGAGTGGTACCCGGTGGGGTCTTCTGCTGTTGTAGCCCATCCGCCTCAAGGTTGTGCGTGTTGTGGCTTCACAAATGCTTTGCTGCATACCTCGGTTGTAACGAGTGGTTATTTCAGGCAAAGTTGCTCTTCTATCAGCTTGAATCAGTCGGCCCATTCTCCTCTGACCTCTAGCATCAACAAGGCATTTTCGCCCACAGGACTGCCGTATACTGGATGTTTTTCCCTTTTCACACCATTCTTTGTAAACCCTAGAAATGGTTGTGTGTGAAAATCCCAGTAACAGATTGTGAAATACTCAGACCGGCCCGTCTGGCACCAACAACCATGCCACACTCAAAATAGCTTAAATCACCTTTCTTTCCCATTCTGACATTCAGTTTGGAGTTCAGGAGATTGTCTTGACCAGGACCACACCCCTAAATGCATTGAAGCAACTGCCATGTGATTGGTTGATTAGATAATTGCATTAATGAGAAATTGAACAGGTGTTCCTAATAATCCTTTAGGTGAGTGTACATATACACATATACACACACATATACATATACAAACGATACATTTTTAAAAAGCCCATGTTCCAATTGTAACCATCAATCTGACAATGATGCAATAATTATAATCTTGGATATTTGAGACAATCTACATAATATAAATAAACTGTATCACTCTGAACTGAATTAGAAATGGCTCAGGAGACAGCTTAAAATATAAAAATGTATTTGCAGATATGTTAAATTTAATTTAACATAGTACCAATCAACTAGATATTGAATGCTATAGGCATACTGAAAAATCAGTCCATGACTGGAAAAAAAGCCGTTATGTTTCTGTTTGTGTAAATTGTACCGCCATCGAATACACGTAACCTCCTTCAACTATAACCACAAATTCTATCAGTCTGGACAGTGAAGGTGTAACCCGCACAAGAAGAGACAGTCACAATGTCAAATACAAAACAGCTTTATTAAACACAATGCGTACAAAGTACAAAAAAAGGGCAAATCCAGTGAAGAGAATGGTCGAGGTAAGCGTAGGGTCGAGAGCCGGGGAATCAGGATATAACAAAAGGGCAAATCTACAAATAGAGTGGTCAAGGAAAGCAAGGGGTCAAAGCCGGGGTAACCAGAATAAGAATGACGAGACTAGTGGGAGCAAAAGACAGGGGAACAAGGGGAGCTGGCAAGCTAAGGGGAAGACAAGAGGAGTTCAAAACTAGACGAGACTAGCGGGGGGCAAAGACACGGGAAACTAAATACAATAACCAACCAGCGGGAGACGAGTGTGCTGTGATATTTATAGAGACAAGTGCAGGTGTAAACAATGACAGGTGATAGGGACGAGTGCAGGTGTATACAATGAACAGGAGTGTAGATGACGCGAGTGCAGGTGTACATAATGTTCTGGCGATAGAAGTGGGCATGTGAGCCCGAGGGGGGGAGATAGTGTACGAGCATAGCGAGCTCCGTAGGGGTAAAACGAGCGTGCAAGCTCGAGCGAGCAAAACGAGCGTAGAAGCTCGAGGGGGCGGAGCGAGGGAGCGGGAAGCGAGCGAGTACGCTCGCGGAGTGCGTGTGTGTGCTCGGTGAAGCCGAGTGTGCGCGTGAGCTGGACGAAAGGGAGCGCGTGTGCGTGCTTGAGGAAGTGGGGATGGGGCAGAGGAGCGGGGTTCGTGACAGTACTCCCCCCTCTAAAACGGACGGCTCCTGACGGCCGTGCTCGGTTGCGAGGTGCGCGACCTCTGGGAAGTGGTGCTGGACGATCCCAACAAACAAAAAACCCTGAACAGACAACCCACAAAACACATAAACAAAATTGAGGGCAGTCCTAGGGGCACAGAGGGAAATGAGACAGTCCATGGGGTCAATGGGCAGTTTCAAGGCAAGGTCAGGGGGAACATAGCGGACAGGCGGGTGGTTGGGAGATCTAGGGGGCATACAAAGGGCAGAGACTGGGTCAGGGGGTCTGGAAGGCGACTGGAGGACAGGGACTGGGTCCGGGGGTCTGGAAGGTGACCACCGGACAGGAATAGGGTCCGGAGGCCAGGGAAGAGGCCACAGGACAGGGAGGGGGTCAGGAAGTCCGGGCTGAGCCGTGAAAGGCAGTGCCGTCAGAGGCAGCACTGTAGGCGGCTCTGGAAGGCTCTGGAGGTGGAGCCGAAGGAGGCTTTAGGGGCGAAGGCCTGAAAGGCTCTGGAGATGGAGCCAATGACGGTGGCGCCGTGGGAGGCTCTAGAGGCGGAGGCCTGGAAGGCTCTGGAGGTGGAGCCGAAGAAGGCTTTAGGGGCGAAGGCCTGGAAGGCTCAGGAGGTGGAGGTCTGGAAGGCTCTGGAGGTGGAGCCGAAGGAGGCTTTAGGGGCGAAGGCCTGGAAGGCTCAGGAGGTGGCGCCAATGACGGTGGCGCCGTGGGAGGCTCTAGCGAGGTAGGCCTGGAAGGCTCTGGAGGTGGAGCCAAGGGAGGTGGCGCCGTGGGAGGTCCCCGAGGCGACGACCTGGCAGGCTCTGTAGTCTTTGGGAGCAGAGCCGTGAGAGGCTCGGGAGGTGGAGCCGTGGGAGGCTCTGGAGGGGGAGCCGTAGGAGGCCCGAGAGGCGGAGCCGTAGGAGGCTCTAATGGCAGAGTCCTGGAAGGCTCGAGAGGCTTGGGGGGCAGAGCCCTGAGAGGCTCGAGAGGAGGAGGAGCCCTGAGAGACTCGAGAGACGAAGCCGTGAGAGGTTTGAGAGGTGGAGCCATAAAAGACTCGAGGGGCGGAGCCCTGAGAGGCTCGAGGGGAGGAGGAGCCCTGAAAGACTCGAGAGGGGAAGCCCTGAGAGGCTTGAGGGGTGGAGCCCTGAAAGACTCGAGAGGAGAAGCCCTGAGAGGCTTGGAAGGAGGGGGAGCCCTGAAAGACTCGAGAGGAGAAGCCCTGGGAGGCTTGAGAGGCTCGAGGGACTTGAAAGGCAGAACCCTGGGGGGCTTGGGAGGTAGAGCTCTGGGAGGCTTGGGAGGAGGAGCCTTGGGAGGCTCGTGAGGCGGAGGCCGCGAGGGCTCTGAGGGGCGAGCAGAGGCTGGCAGAGCCGTGGAAGACTCTGAGGGCGGAGCAGAGCCCGGTAGAGCCGTGGAAGACTCTGAGGGAGGAGCAGAGCCCGGTAGAGCCGTGGAAGACTCTGAGGGCGGAGCAGAGCCCGGCAGAAACGTGGTAGATTCTGAGGGCGGATCAGAGCCCGGCAGAGCCGTGGAAAACTGAGGGAACCTCTGCGGTCTTGAGTACAAGACGAGACTGGGGAGAAGGGGCCCTCTTCCTTCTCTGACGTCTTCGGCCAACAGGGGATGTGGCCATGGGGACAGTCGAGGCTACAGGTGCTGGCTCTGGGGCGGTCGAGGCTACAGGCGCTGGCTCGCTGACCGTGGCGGACATGGGCGCTGGCTCGCTGACCGTGGCGGACATGGGCGCTGGCTCGTTGGCCGTGGCGGGCATGGCCGCTGGCTCGTTGGCCGTGGCGGGCATGGGCGCTGGCTCGTGGGCCGTGGCGGGCATGGGCGCTGGCTCGTTGCCCGTGCCGGGCTTCGAGGCTGGGGCCGTGATGGGCTTCGGGACTGGGGCCGTGACAGGCCTCGGGACTGGGGCCGTGTCAGGCTTCGGGACTAGGGCCGTGTCAGGCTTCGAGACGGGGGCCGTGGTAGGCTTCGAGACGGGGGCCGTGGTAGGCTTCGAGACGGGGGCCGTGGTGTGGAGCGCTGGTTCAGTGTCTGCCTCCCCCACAGTAAACGAGGAACCAGCGTACAGTAGGGCAAGGTCAATAAACTGAGCCAGGTTGAGAGAGCAGCGACCACCGGGCATGAATGATGAGTTTGGCTCATTCAGTCCATATTGAAAAATGTCTTTTAGAGCCACCTCATCAAAATTCACCTGGTTAGCCAGGGCACAAAAGTCAGTCACATAAGCCTCCAAGGGTTGACTCCCCTGACGCAAAACCAAGAGTTGGGCCGCTGGGTCCATGTTAAGGGCACGGCTATTCGTTCTATAACCGCTGACCTGCATAACCAACTCTTGGCAAGCGCCCGAAGAGCCGTCAAACCTCTCAGGGGGTTGAAGGCTCACGGCGCTCAGAAATGCGTTGGGAGCATAAACGGGCTCAGGGACAGACACAGGTAGAACAGGGTGACAAAAATCAAAAATCGCACGTACCTGCTGTCCCCTGGGCTGTGAGCGCGCGATCATGACTCCCAACGGTAAATCCGCGCACAGAACGCGCCGCGACAATCCGCTCTAGTGAGCTGCGTACATCGTCAGCGCAGGACATTGTGACTGTCTTCGGTAACGGTTGGTTATTCTGTAACCCGCACAAGAAGAGACAGTCACAATGTCGAATACAAAACAGCTTTATTAAACACAAAGCGTGCAAAGTACAAAAAAAGGGCAAATCCAGTGAAGAGAATGGTCGAGGTAAGCGTAGGGTCGAGAGCCGGGGAATCAGGATATAACAAAAGGGCAAATCTACAAATAGAGTGGTCAAGGAAAGCAAGGGGTCAAAGCCGGGGTAATCAGAATAAGAATGACGAGACTAGTGGGAGCAAAAGACAGGGGAACAAGGGGAGCTGGCAAGCTAAGAGGAAGACAAGAGGAGTTCAAAACTAGACGAGACTAGCGGGGGGCAAATACACGGGAAACTAAATACAATAACCAACCAGCGGGAGACGAGTGTGCTGTGATATTTATAGAGACGAGTGCAGGTGTAAACAATGACAGGTGATAGGGACGAGTGCAGGTGTATACAATGAACAGGAGTGTAGATGACGCGAGTGCAGGTGTACATAATGTTCTGGCGATAGAAGTGGGCATGTGACCCCGAGGGGGGGAGGTAGTGTACGAGCATGCAAGCTCGTAGGGGTAAAACGAGCGTGCAAGCTCGAGCGAGCAAAACGAGCGTAGAAGCTCGAGGGGGCGGAGCGAGGGAGCGGGAAGCGAGCGAGTACGCTCGCGGAGTGCGCGTGAGCTGGACGAAGGGGAGCATGTGTGTGCTTGAGGAAGCGGGGATGGGGCAGAGGAGCGGGGTTCGTGACAGAAGGAAAAACTTTTTAAGGCTGGAAATTAATGTAAATAAGAGAATTAATCCATGTGGCTTAGTTTGCTCACTTTTAGTTCCAACTCTGACTCAAAATTTTTCAATTCATTGCATTTGTCCTTGTATCTCCTCATAGTATTAGATTTTGTAATCATTTGAGCCATGAGTGTGTTAGATTTGTTTTTGGCCTACTCAGCTAGTTGATCAACATCATTCTGAAGGCTGGCGCACATCTCCATCAACACCTCCCTTTTCTTTTTCAGTTCTTCCAGCTCATCTTCCAAAGCTTTTCTCTTAAGTCCACGCATGGCACCCTCTCTCTTGCTCCTCTCTTCATCAAGATAGATCCTGTATATGGTCCTGACTGAGGCTACAGAAGCCAGTAGTTCACAATTGTCCTGCATTGTTAATCGCAGAAATCAGTTTATTTTGAAGTAAGGGGCAAGTCCACATTTTAAAATGCTGGTTTTGTCCTTTCCACAGGTGAAAGATTTGGCTATTTGCGAATCAGGAAACATTCCCTGGAACAACTCAGAAACACCTTCATTTGATGCGTATGAGTGGTGCTGCACGCTCTGGTGTCTGAAATGTCTGCCTGCACCTCTGCCTGCAGCGTCGCATTCGAACCAAACGTTGCTCAAAGGTCGATCGATTTTCCTTCGGTAGTGGCTCTGCAGGAAGCGGTGGTCACTACAGCAGCAGTTGTGGTGGTAGAAGTAGTAGTTGCTGAAGATGTTACTTTGTCGGTCACGGCGAAGTAACTTGAGATAGTTAATTGCTGTCTGCCTTTTACAGCCGAATTTTGGCCATCGGACTGCATATGAGATTTAACGGCTCCATGTTGACAACCAACCATGTAAGCAACCATGTCCTAAATTCTTTGTCTTCTATCCACTTTTGCTGGAATTTGCACTTACCCATTTCTTTGCAACTTTACTAAATTTACGTTCTGTGTTCCAACTCCTCCAGGTCCCAGCCCGCCGCTATCCAAACATCCGGCGTTACGTCAATTTTGCACCGGCCAGAGGCAATTACCAAAATTGATCCGCGTGTTTAATCACACCAATGTACATATTTTGCGACAACAAATCAAAGTTATTAATTGTGAAGGCTATATTCAAAATAAATTGGTAATATAATTTTTTCAAAACTATCTAACATTTTGAATGCCTGTAGGAATAACATTTAATGCTTTTTAATGCTATTTAAGGCCTTAATTTTCGCAAAATCCATTTAATGACTTTTAATGCCCTGCGGAAACCCTGTGAAAGCATTGCTTTTTTCATGAATTGAGACTTTTTATTTTTTTACGGTCTCTGAACGGTTACACCAGATGACATTTTTGACCATGGTGTTGTAACATGGAGGGTCTCCCTAAGCATTTACCATCCAATCCGAGATGTTTCGCGGGAGCAGGACACCATACCGGCACTTGTACGAGCATGTACTTCTAATTAGTTAAACAAATTATCTGACCGCAGCCCGTGTACATGTCTTTCCCCCTCTGTTTACCCAGCCTAGGTCTGTTAAAAAGACAGGTGTGATATTTCATGGCACCAATTTCAGCTATATCTGACAGGTAATTGAGGTGATTTCTGCATGTCATTTCATTAAAACAAAATCACTTACGGCACCTTTAAATTCCCTCTAAAATATAAAAATGTATTCTGTTCATCGTAAAAGAGTTGTATTTTTATTTTTTTTGGTGCAAATTGCATTCTTAATGTATTTTGAATAACATAATTGATCCAGACATAAAAATGACCGATAAACAAAAGCTAAATACCCCCCCCAAATTTACATTACTTTAATACATCTTATTCATATTGGTTTTTCCTATTGAATCTGGGGTGAAATATAGTCCAAGTGCACTTTTGGAACGTAATATGGTGTTGTGAGATCACTCACCTGTATTCTTCTGAGCACGGCAGGACTGAAGATGTACATCCCCGCATTGATTTTGTTGGACACAAAAACTTGCGGTTTCTCTACAAAGCGATGTATCCTTCCAGTGTCCCCTTCATAAACTACCACACCATATTTAGATGGCTCTTCCACTTTAGTCACCTGAAACATTAGTCTGATGTTTATATCAAAGTTTAACAGGTTTAGAATTCAGTGTGACAGTTGAATGACTCTGAAACTTCATGTGCATGTTTGAGCTTCGGGATTTTGTGTTAGGTGAGCTTACAACAATGGTGCCCTCTTTGCCATGCTGTTGGTGGAACTTTAGCATGTCTTCAAAGGGGAAATCACAGATGACATCACTGTTGAGGACAAAGAAAGGTTCCTCGCTGTCGGTCAGCAGCTCACGGGCCAAAGCTAGAGGACCAGCTAGATGACATAAGCAGAGAATTACAGACTGGCTGATAGACTATCAAGGACCAGGGTCCAAAATGAAACACTTGCCAAGTAACAAATGAGAGTAGAAATCCAGTTTGGCTATTAAATAATCTAGTAAATAATAACTTTGGACTCTGGTCGTGACCAATGCATTACTGAGCAAAGCAACGTAGCAAACTTCACCTACCAGTGCCGAGTGGTTCCTTCTCATGTGAAAGGGAGATTTTAATTCCAAGCTGTCAAAATCATAAATATCGTTCACATATGTCATATGACTGGCCATCTGAAATGTTAATTTGCATTTGTAATGATTTCAACTCATAGAATGCTCACTCTTAGCTCCTGAGCTCTCATCTCTCGCTCCAGCAACTCAGACATGTAGCTTACTGCCAAAATCACATGACGAACTCCAGCCTGAACACAAAGACACAACATATCAATATTATATAAATGCATTCATAAAAATATAGATGCAAACAGCAATTACCGGATCAAGCATGACAGGGCAGATCTGTTACAAATTAGGCTGTAGATTTAAACGCATTAAAAAAATGTATGCAATAAGTCATGCACCCTGACCATATATAAAATCCGTAATAAGGAATTTTCCAACTAACAGAGCAATTCAAGCTTGAAGTACCATTGTCAAGTTTTTGCGAGTTGTAGTCAGCAGGGGGCAGTAGTGTTCTCTCGTCAACTAAATAACTGACGAATAGGTTCATTGACAAAAGTTTTTTTTTAATTTTGTAAACGTTAATGAGTATGAGACAAAAAAAAAAGCACATCATAAAGTTAATTAAAAGATTTTATTTAAGCATACTGTTCACAGAAATATCACAAGAAAAACGTATTACTGCAAGATATAAACAAAAAATAAACATCTACAGAAATATCGCTTTATAAAAGTGATGACAGGTGATAGGGACGATAGGGACGAGTGCTGCTGTTTAGTGATATACACTAAACAGCAGCAATACACAAAATTTGTACTTAAATTAAGATAATGTCCCTTTAAAACCCTGTTCGCACATGCAGCGACTTCTAGAGACAATGCGACATAATCTCATTCATTTTCAATAAGCAACAGAGACCTCTGGCGACTAGATGTGTGCATGTCCAGCTACTTCAGAAAGTTGAGAAAAGTTTAACTTTATGCAAATAAGGAGCGACATTTGGCAGGGACAACTAATAGGAGTGAAGTCAGTAGAGTAACAGTAGTAGGAAATGCCCACAGTACAGAGACTAGCAACTTCAAGCAACTAAAGTCGCTGTATGTTCGTACGGGGCTGCACAGCACTCAAGTGAATTAATGAATATTTTATGTAAACTAGTTCATTTACACAAATCAACTAAAATAAGCTTGTCAGAAGAACCGTTTCACTTAAATGATTCGGCATTCCGAGCACTACATGAGAATGGGAGGACGGTATAGGTGAGTGTGTTTGATGACTCCATCAGCTCCATTGATACACTCACAATATGTAAGAAATGAAGTGTTTTGGGCCACTACAGTGCTACTTGTAGCTTGCTACTGGAAAAGCAACATTATTGCACAAATAGATAAATACTGTCACAGGGGCCTGGGTATCTCAGCGAGTATTGACACGGACTATCACCCCTGGAGTCAAAGAGTTTGAATCCAGGGTGTGCTGAGTGACTCCAGCCAGGTCTCCTAAGCAAACAAATTGGCCTGGTTACTAAGGAGGGGTAGAGTCACATGGGGTAACCTTCTCGTGGTCGTAATTAGTGGTTCTCGCTTTCAATGGGGCGTGTGTTAAGTTGTGCACAGATAGTGGAGAGTAGCATGAGCCTCCACATGCTGTGAGTCTCCGCGGCGTCATGCACAATGAGCCACATGATAAAATGTGCGGATTGACAGTCTCAGAAGCGGAGGCAACTGAAACTTGTCCTCCGCCACCCTACTAAGTAGTGGGAATTGGGCATTACAAATTAGGGAGAAAAATGGAATAAAATGTACAAAATAAATAAAAAATACTGTCTGTCATGGTACTAAAATTATTTGTTTGGAGCGAGTGGGTTCATTGAATTTGGCACAAGCCACCATATCAGCATTTATATTTCTAGACCAAATGGGTCAGTATTTTTTAAGCATGCGCTTGACCCCTTAGAAGAACCAGCTCTCCAAAGACAGACTGGAATCAATGGCGGCAGCAGTAGTTCTTTCCTTAAGGAATCTACCTTGACTAAAGCCTCCACTTGATGCAGCAGGACGGGTTTATTGCAGAACTCAACCAGTGGTTTGGGTACGGTGAGGGTAAGAGGTCGTAACCTTGTGCCATAACCACCAACAAGAATCAGAGCTTTCATTGTGTAGAACAGCTATTCGTAGTATTCAATCAGTCAGTCAGTCACAGGATCATCAGGTATGACCATGTACTAACCGCACCTGAAACAAACAATGAGAGACATCTAAAACTGTGAGCTTTGTCAATTCAAGTCCGTATGATATTGTATAAGGGCATTCAGTCAGTGTAGACTTAATGTCACAGGGGGTGGTTTGACACCATGTCCCATTGATTAGGACACACCCACATATCACACCTGTAATTCACCTCTCCAACGTTTACAAATAGTTCTGTGACTGAACTTACAGGATATTCATAATATTCACTACAAATCAAATGTTTGGACACGCTTTCTTTATTATCGCCATTTTCTACATTTTACAATAATAGTCGTGGAAGTATGAGGATTATTTAGTGACGAAGGAAATGTTAAAGTGTAGTGGAAATAGACATAATAATAAACAATTGTATTGTTACTTATGCACATATACAACAGTAACACACTCTACAGCACATGTACTGTATGTTACTATGATGATAATATTCAACTCACCCAAAATTGATTCGCCAGCTGCAATGATTCGAATCTTGTGTTTTGATTCACATCCAAACAAGGCGTTTTTTCCTGTCTCAATAATACACTTAGTTTACGGTTTAATCGAGTTTCCGTCTGACAGAGTAAATGTAGTTTAATTAATTGAATGGTGCTCAGTTCAGCAATGTACAGCAAAACGTGTGGGCGGGTCTACAGAGCTAGAACTGTAACGTCATGGATCAGAGGGCTGTACCAATGTTGTCAGGAGAACACTGTAGATATTTGTCGTAAATAAAGGTATAAATGAGTCTCGATGAAAAACTTTATATATAATAACTAGTATTATATATTTTTTAATTATATTGGCGCAGCTGTTGTAACATCATATCCTATCAATATCGATAAACTAATATATACTCAGTTAAGGATGGCAGTATTTTCCCTTATTTAAACTGCATGTCACGGACCAATCATTACAGAACAACGTGGCGAGGAAGTGAATGAGACCTAAAACATAATTTCAAAATAAAAGTCCAGCAGCTCAATCTGTTTTCCTGAGCTTTATTTGTAAATTAAAATAGGTCAAATATGTGTTTTTGTTAAAAAAAATGAGCCTCTAATGAGAATATTACGATGTTTGCTACAAATATTATTCTTCGCAATTTCTACACATAATTCAGCTCGAGCCACACAAATTATCTTTTTTTGTATATTTTTGTAGTCATTTCAGATGGTGATTCCCAGTAGCGCCATCTCTGATGTTTGACGGTTTATGGATAGTTGTACATTTCCTTCAATGGCTTGTTGTTTACGTTGGATCGTTCTGCATCTTTCCAAGAAATTGTTTCTCCAGACAATATTGTGGTCTTAATTTAGATGTGATCTATGAGCATTTTGAAAAAAACAAAAAACAACAACAATTTTGAATAAAGTCTATTTAACTACATACATTAAAAACATAATTTCACCCATTTTCAGACCGAAACCATTTGAATTATTTTTCATCTGTCAAATAATAATAATAATAAAACTTTTCTTAATTGATTTTTACAACATCTGTAGGCACTATTACTCTTTTCATTTAGTTATTTTTTGATAAAATCTAAACAGTCACACAAAACAAATAAAACAGGACAACAGATTGTTAAATAAATTATTTATAGCTCACAATCAAAGATGTCATTTTATATTTTTCTTAAAAAAATGTCCATCCATGCAACAATAAAGAGGATAATTTTCATGGCTAATAACTGTCTTTCTCTACAGGATGTCACATCTATAAAAGACAAAGTACATCGAAAGATGAATTCATCCCTTTAACATGCATCACAATCTCTGCATTTCTCCATTTCAGAAGCTACAGCACACTTGAAAGCTTCAAATAATAAAAATAGCTATGTGTTTATGAGTGATGTATCATGTATACATAATGTTTTGAAACAGAATGGCTGTACAACACTTATTTATAGACAGAACACATCACACAAGTGGCATTTTTCCTCAAATATTCCATTCAAAGTTTACTAAAATGATCAGATGTGCTATTAATCGCATACAGTAGCCCCAAAAAGTATTTAGACACTTAAGCCACTCTTAAAAGTGTCTGAATGTTATTATATTTGAACTTTCGTGAAAATAAATGACACTTGGTTTCATATTTGATGTTATCTTATCGAATAAAAAGACATTCAGATATTTTTACGTGTGACTTGAGTGGCATTTTAGGGCAGAGTTATATGTTCAGATCAATTATAATAGCTATGACTTTGGTAAACAGTTGCAAAAACATAAATGTAAGTGAGACACTTCTGTTTAACCCAGATATGGCTATAGACCACAATCAAAGGTCTAAATACAGACACATCTCTAAAGCAACATGTCTGATCAACACCAATGAATGCAGGACAAGACAAATGAATGCAGTTATAATAATTTGACAATATGGGCAGAAGTGATATCTGATTGCTAGAGATAATTTAAAATTGCAAAAGTGTCAATTTTTCATTCTAAGGATGACGCTACAGTGCAAGAATATTTCCACAGACACAGAGAGCATCCTAAAGGTGTCACTACGAGGAGACAGGAGACCACTCACTCACGATGCTGACAGGACACACAGCAACAAATCGAGGGAAGGCAGACTGTTTTCTCTAATATTTTTCTTTAATTTGTGTTGCTACATATGCTGATGGTGGACAAAATTTCACTGTGTATCGATATAACTAACAGATAAGCCTTCAAAACAACCCTAAAACATACACCAAAAAAATCATGCTTTTGTGTTGTGTTTAGAATAATCTCTAGTGCAGATGTCCCAGTGAGGTTTTCTGTGTAATGATAAGCACGTATTTGGGATAGGTAAAGGCTTTGTAATATAAGGGTTATATCAATTCAAGAATACAGCTAAACAAACTCTTTCACCAATATCCCTAAGACTGTTTAAAAAAAGAGGCAGGGGAATAAATAACTCCAAAAATACAACAGAGTTAAACGTAATGATTGCTCTAAATAAACTGAGTAAGATACAGTAGCTACAGAAAAAGCAACATTTGAGCTGTTTGATTGATCAACTATTGCCATTTGGCAGGATTCCAAATCAGAGAAGTGGGCTTTAAAAAACCCTTTTAAATGCCCCTATCTCCTACAATAAAGTTTTCACCACCTATTCTGAGCTAAATGA
>NC_068325.1:86000-102000 GCF_025860055.1 Xyrauchen texanus
AAGCAAGAGATAAGCGACAAGAGAGAGGAGAGAGAGGAGAGAGAGGAAGTGGGCGCAGCAATTTTATACCCTCGGGAAACAGGTCCCACCTCTCATTGGCTCGACCAATAAGAAGGGTTTGAGTTCTAGGCGGGAATTTGGTTTATTGCTCTTTGTTGTAAAATTGCCCATTGCATGTGCAAGAAAGAAAATAGGAAACATACTGGGAATACTAATATGCTGTTGTTATCGACATATCATGTACACAGTCATTTCAATCTTCAAAATACCAAGTTATAGAGACCAAATATGCCACACATATGATTTTGGTTAACCATAGTATGCAAAGTCTGAAACATTAACCCATTAGTTTGCAAGAAAACATAGATCAAGCACATTTAAGGGAAAATGTGAGATGGCACATTAGATACATGTCAATATTTATCACATGGATATATAGAATATATATATAGGATTAACAGGGTTCATTTCTCTTTCTCAGTAAGAGAATGAAGGGAGGGTCAGCACTTCTCTGAACATTCCTTTGGAGGTCGTAAAGGCCTCCATTACTCTGGGCAGGAGAATGATTCCTTTGTTCCGTCACTGCTCATTTGCATGTTTCTGGCTGGGTTTATGACGGTAAGAGATTTTGGGCTGAATGACTCAAAAGATGGCAAAACATAACGTAATATCATTCTACTGAAGATCTTATATTCGAATTTAGCTAGGCCAAATTGTAAGGTTTAATTTGATACCAAGAAAAGTATATTTGGTACACTTAATAAGGGAATATACACTGAGGCTATTAAATATGAGGCCTCAGAGTTTAAAACACACAACTAAACAGTTCTAACGAGTTTGATATACCTCAGAAATACACAACATACAGGGATTACACGTATTTCATTAGCAATATGCAGTTCTGTGTTTAACTGAAAAACACACACACACACACATTTTTACGCTCAAAGTTTCCCTTCCTGTCCACACGATAAGCACGTGGTGAGCATGCGGATGTCACATGCGGTTCTCTGTCAATAGTTCATTGTCTCTTTGTCAATACATTTATTGTGCTTGTGGAGGCTGGTTGCGCTTATTTCAGTAATTAGGGGTTTTAACAGTAAGTTCTTGTTTGTTCGTGAATCTGTTAAGGCCACTGATCCTCCGCCATACCTTACAGTCCCCTTTTTCGCCAGGTGGTGTCCCTGTTGGAGACATCATCGGATCGACAATCATCACAATGGCGGATGGCAGGTGAATCATGAGGGTTTTGTAGCAGGTGGTTGTTCCACGGTGGGTGATGTAGACAGTAGCCACATCCAGGTCTCTGCAGCAGGTGCAGAGGCAGCAGGTGCAGAGGCAGCAGGTGCCTTGACAGTGTGTCACCTGTCATTATGAAGTCAGTTTGTTTGAGGCAGGTGCTTGTTTGTGGCTGCAGGGAGTGGTTATGGGCATTGTGTAGTGTGGAGAGAGTTTCAGACTGACCTAGTACTGGTAGCAAAAGGGCAGCAGGTGGCCGCTCAGCCCTTGGTTCGGCACCCAGTCACCAGGTGTCTGAAGTCTGCAGTGTTACTCTGCTCTGGCAGCAGTGCTGACTTGAGCTTGCCTGAGTGGTGTTGGGCAAGAGTCAGAGGTTTGTTCTTCCCAGTACTCCTCAGGGGAGTTCTGTTCCAGGAGCTCTTTTGCTAGTGCTAGCAGCTCTTGTAACTCAGAAACAGGTGTTTCTAGCTGTCTTTGTGCAGCCTCTGTTTGGCACCTGTTTGAAAGGTGTACAGGAGGATGTTGTTGTAGACTGCTGTGGGACGCCCTGTGGTGTTTGCTGGGTGAGGCCTTGTGTTTGTTAAAGGCCTTCTGTGTCAGGTCACGCAGTTGTTGGATAGGCATTGTGTGGGGGCAGGCCATAATGCCTAAATGGTGACTTACCATAGGATGGAGGTTTCGGAGGAAAAGGCTCTTGAAGCTGGCGTCCTCCTCCATCCCAGGTATGTTAGCGAGCTCAAGTAAGCCTCGCCTGAGTCTGTGGTAGTAAACATAGGGAGTTTCATGCTGACCCTGTTTGGTGTCTAGGGCAGCGATCAGTCCGCTTTTAGACTCTGAGAATTCCCTTATGATGGCTTGTTTCAGCTGCTGGTAGTTAGACTGGATGTTTTCTGGCTGTCGAGCCAGAAAGCGCCGCAACTCTGGGCTGGACGTGATCCAGATCAGATGGAGTCTATCTTGATGGTTCACACTCATCAAAGACTGCAGGTGAAAGTCAATGTCTCGCAGGTAAGCGTGGACGCCGTGGTCTCCTGCAAGCTCTGGTGTAAATGCAGGGATATGTCTGGCCATTCGGTTGAGGTCTTTGAGTGTCGCTACACGTGTCGCTTCAAGATTCGCCTGAATCAATCCTTTTCCTTCCGCGGCTGCAGAAGCTTTAAGGAAACTGTCCGATGACGTGTTAAGCAGTGGGGTTTGTCTCCCCTTTGTAACTCTGTGCTTGGCTGGGGAGGTTTCTCTGCTGATTGCAAGTGGGGAGTGAGATGTCTCTCCTGCTGTGGTTCCTTTTGCAGCAGGTAAGAGTGTCTCAGTTCTCGTTGGACCATGTCAAGTTCATCTTTGGTGTTTTCCAGCTGCTGAGTCAGCACTTTAACTTCAGCTCTGGACACATTCAGTTGACCTTCACAGGCCATGATTCTGGCATCTTTGTCCAAGAGTTCAGAATTTGCTGTTTTTAACAGTGAATCTTTGTGAAAAAGTACCTTTTCCAGGTGCTCTCTAGCTGTCTTTTCCAACTGCTCTTGTTGTTTAGCAGCTGTCAGAGCCGCTTGAAGTCTGTGGATTACCTCCTGTGACTCCCTTCTGCCAGGGTCCTTGTGTCTGTCCTGAGCCTCCATCTCTAGCTGGTCTATGCGGTTTTTAGCATGTGTCAGCTCCGCTTGGGACTCAGTGATCTGGCGCTTGAGGTTGTTTACCTCCTGTTTCAAACCTGTGAGGTTGTGGGCCAGGAAGATAACCTCAGTCAGATATTTGTGCTCATACCTCTGGTTTGAGTCGCCTGTCATTAGTTCTTTTCCCTCGTTTTCCAGTTGCTTTTTGTTCTGTTGCTGAAGGTCGTCAGCAGTCATGGATAAAAGGGTGTTCCTCAAAACACCTAGCCAGTCCTTTTGGCCTGCCATCTGGGCAGTTAGGCTAAGCATCTGCAACATTTTTGGCACACTTCTGGTGAGAGTAAGGGCAAGAGACTAATGCAAGATCAAACAGAATTTGGAGCTAAAGGCAAAGTGAGACAGCAAGGTGTATAATGTACAGCTAGGTTTTGCTAGGTGTGGTTAACAATTGAAATGTGTTCCTGATTATTACTATCTTAGCTGCAAATAGCAGGGTGCTCAGATTTGTGTGGATCTGAGTGGCTTTGCTAAAAGAGCTGTAAGCCTAGATTTAATAAATGACTTAAGATGTTTCTTTGGGTCAAATTATTTATCAGCACTTACTGATAGCATACAACAGGCTTGATCTTTGAACACATGAAGAAGAGAAAGAAAGAGGAAGAGAAGAGCTTTCCTATTAGATTGTGTCTATTAGTGGTGCTCAAAATTATGCGGTAGAAATCGCCTAGATTACTAGTGTAGCTGGCTCATAAAATTTAAGCAACTTGTTGCAAATAAACACAAAATCGAGAAGAAAAGTATGTCTAGTTACTTTTGCAGTTTTATGGGGAAATAAAACCACACTAGACCAAGAGGGTTAAATGGGAAAATGAATAGCTGACTTCTATTATTAGTAAAAATAATAAAAAGACTTGAAGAAGTGATTAAAATAGCAGAATAACCTTGTATTGGGAATAATCAATAGCACCTATGATCAACAATTAGATTTGCTTTGGACATCATTCTATAGTTGGTCACAGCTGTTAGCGTGTTCCAGACCACACAATTTGTTTGTCCCTCTAGAAAGTTTAGTCAACGTGCCATTGAAAGTTCCCAATAACTATAAAAATTATTCTCTATCTAAACAGTTTACATGTAATTAAGTTTTTAGATTTAATTAACAAAGTAACTGCAAATTTAGCTGAACAGCGTTCAGTAAGGGATGCACCTGAAAGGTGCAGGTGAAGTTAGATGAGAAGAATTAAAGTTAAGGAAAGAGAAAGTGAAAATTCAGAAACCAGAAATGGGGTTAAAGGAAAATGGTTTAGATCACTTCACTCTGCATGCACACAAGCTGTAGATAAAGGCTTCATGTAAATTATGCTAGCAGCTAACTGTTGAAGCTATTAGTTAGCTTAGCCTAAGCTAAGGGGCTGCTAAGTTGGGTTAGCTTAGCCACCTAGGCTGGTTTGTTTACAAAATGGCGTCGGAAGGAAACACGTGCTATCTGGAGTGAGCACTTCCTGTGACAAGTCGTTGTCATGGGAACCACTGCACTTCAGAGTTTCAGTGAGTGAAACACAGTTTTGACCACCAGGAAGCTAAGCCTTTCAGATGCACAGATAAAGTTTAGATGAAGGACATCAATCTAACTATAATTTGTAAGGCCTTTATACTGTGAAAAGGGGAGCATCGCCCAAATCTACATTTATATAACACTGTACTGAGATTTCTTCCTCAGAAACAGGTTAAGCAATCAATTCTGGTACAGTTTACATGCCGCTGAGCTGAGATTCCTTCATCAAAACAGACTTACACTTTAATACTGAAATTAGGTTTCTCGCTAAAATCATATTACTGTACACTGATACCTTTTGAAAATATGCTTAAATGTGTTAAGACTCTTTCAATTACAGTAGAGATGTCAATTCAAGCCATCACTTTATCCAGCATCCAAACAAGCCAGCAACTAGTGAAGCAAATGCCGCTTCGCATGTCATGTCCTATTCTGACCGAATTATTCAATGCACACTTTTAAGTTGACAGTGGTTCAAGCTCATAACCTTTGTTTAATCATGCCCGACATTCTCCACCATTATGTAGCGTAATCAGCTCTATATTCTTCCACCATTAGGAAGCTGAATCAGATCTATGAAATATTAATAATCAATCATAACTTGTTATAATCAATTATGAATATTTGGATCAGTTAATCGGGTTAACTTGATGTAGCTACATTAACATTACAACCAAATACTCGGTTCATCCCGTGAACACTCAATTTTGGTTATTAATTAATTAATTAATTAATAGAAATGTACATTTCCGGGCAAGGGAAATGTGTTTCTTACTAAGTATTAAGAGCAAGTAGTCAAAATCTATGATTAGTGACTTTAGATATGAGCTTGAGACACAGACAACTTTACATGTGACATGAACAAGACTTTATTAACTAGACTAAACATTTAAACTACTCTAACATACATATACATACATTCATACAGTTTACCAAGGGAAAGAGGGCTGAAGCAGAATACAGGAAGGCAAGAAGTTATAGCATTGTTTGAAGTTCAGCAGATCAACAGCCTGAGCAAACCATCATATTAGTTCTGACACTCTTTTTAGAAAGGGGTTAAGGATACTTAATGTATCAAAATAATGAGACTAAGTTTGATACTTGCATGTCCCATTTGAATTAAACTGTCCTGATGCAATTTGTTGAGGCTCCAGTTGATCTTTGATGATGTTGTCTTGATGAGAGAGAACCAGTGGGAGTCAGAGACTCTTTGGTGAATGGAAAGTCGAGGCCGTAGCCTGGCACGGGCTTGGGAGTCCTTGGGGCCTTTAGTTTGGCATCATTCAGCGAGAGAGTGAGAGAGCACAAGGCTCAGAGAACCAGAAAGCAAGAGATAAGCGACAAGAGAGAGGAGAGAGAGGTAAGATAAGAGAATGAGAGGATGTGGGCGCAGCAATTTTATACCCTCGGGAAACAGGTCCCACCTCTCATTGGCTCGACCAATAAGAAGGGTTTGAGTTCTAGGCGGGAATTTGGTTTATTGCTCTTTGTTGTAAAATTGCCCATTGCATGTGCAAGAAAGAAAATAGGAAACATACTGGTAATACTAATATGCTGTTGTTATCGACATATCATGTACACAGTCATTTCAATCTTCAAAATACCAAGTTATAGAGACCAAATATGCCACACATATGATTTTGGTTAACCATAGTATGCAAAGTCTGAAACATTAACCCATTAGTTTGCAAGAAAACATAGATCAAGCACATTTAAGGGAAAATGTGAGATGGCACATTAGATACATGTCAATATTTATCACATGGATATATAGAATATATATATAGGATTAACAGGGTTCATTTCTCTTTCTCAGTAAGAGAATGAAGGGAGGGTCAGCACTTCTCTGAACATTCCTTTGGAGGTCGTAAAGGCCTCCATTACTCTGGGCAGGAGAATGATTCCTTTGTTCCGATCACGGCTCATTTGCATGTTTCTGGCTGGGTTTATGACGGTAAGAGATTTTGGGCTGAATGACTCAAAAGATGGCAAAACATAACGTAATATCATTCTACTGAAGATCTTATATTCGAATTTAGCTAGGCCAAATTGTAAGGTTTAATTTGATACCAAGAAAAGTATATTTGGTACACTTAATAAGGGAATATACACTGAGGCTATTAAATATGAGGCCTCAGAGTTTAAAACACACAACTGAAACAGTTCTAACGAGTTTGATATACCTCAGAAATACACAACATACAGGGATTACACGTATTTCATTAGCAATATGCAGTTCTGTGTTTAACTGAAAACACACACACACACACACATTTTTACGTTCAAAGTTTCCCCCTTCCTGTCCACACGATAAGCACGTGGTGAGCATGCGGATGTCACATGCGGTTCTCTGTCAATAGTTCATTGTCTCTTTGTCAATACATTTATTGTGCTTGTGGAGGCTGGTTGGCGCTATTTCAGTAATTAGGGGGGGTTTTAACAGTAAGTTCTTGTTTGTTCGTGAATCTGTTAAGGCCACTGATCCTCCGCCATACCTTACAGGCTGGTCCTGCAAAAAAAAACCACTCCAAAGCAACTTTTTCAGACGAATACTGCATATCAACAACGGATTTGTTAAATCTTGTGACTGATTAAAAAACAGTAGTGCTATCGAAAAAGAAAGACGTTTACAAAAGAAAGACATACCGCTTCATATTCTATATATAGTTCTATGTTGGTATTCCCCTTGAGTTGGCGGAAATGTTCAACAGTGACACGGAGGATGAATAATTCAACGGATTCAGCGATGCTGATGCGTGAAGTTTTTCCTTAATGTGTTTTTTGCTTATTTGATATCATGCCTAGGGTTTGTCTGTTGATCAAAAAGTATGTTTATTGTTAAAGAATGAAATAAAAAATG
Source organism: Xyrauchen texanus (assembly GCF_025860055.1). Taxonomy (NCBI): domain Eukaryota; kingdom Metazoa; phylum Chordata; class Actinopteri; order Cypriniformes; family Catostomidae; genus Xyrauchen; species Xyrauchen texanus. The sequence continues at coordinate 93,265 of NC_068325.1, forward strand.
TAATATAAATGCGACATTTACACCAAAGCGACTTGTATATGTTTTTTTCCTTGCAATAACACGTTTTTTGCTGAGTGTGACTTAAACTCCTTGTGAAGTAAGAGCCTAACACAACTTGGACCTAAAGGAGCGAGGAGAGATGCATCTTTGCCCCACTTAACCTACTTTTGTATACTATCTGGCTTGAGAATACTCACAATGCTCCATACTGATTGTCAGCTCCCTGGTCTGGTGTAACCTAGGTGGGACGTACTGTCCTGGTGCACGGGTCTCACTGCTGGTGTGCCTCGGTGCACGGGTCTCACTGCTGGTGTGCCTCGGTGCACGGGTCTCACTGCTGGTGTGCCTCGGTGCACGGGTCTCACTGCTGGTGTGCCTCGGTGCACGGGTCTCACTGCTGGTGTGCCTCGGTGCACGGGTCTCACTGCTGGTGTGCCTCGGTGCACATGTGTCACTGCTGGTGTGCCTCGGTGCACGGGTCTCACTGCTGGTGTGCCTCGGTGCACGGGTCTCATTGCCGGTGTGCCTTGGTGCACATGTGTCACTGCTGGTGTGCCTCGGTGCACGGGTCTCACTGCTAGTGTGCCTCGGTGCACATGTGTCACTGCTGGTGTGCCTCGGTGCACGGGTCTCACTGCTGGTGTGCCTCGGTGCACGGGTCTCACTGCTGGTGTGCCTCGGTGGACGGGTCTCACTGCTGGTGTGCCTCAGTGCACATGTGTCACTGCTGGTGTGCCTCGGTGCACGGGTCTCACTGCTGGTGTGCCTCGGTGCACGGGTCTCACTGCTGGTGTGCCTCGGTGCACATGTGTCACTGCTGGTGTGCCTCGGTGCACATGTGTCACTGCTGGTGTGCCTCGGTGGACAGGTCTCACTGCTGGTGTGCCTCGGTGCACATGTGTCACTGCTGGTGTGCCTCGGTGCACGGGTCTCACTGCTGGTGTGCCTCGGTGGACGGGTCTCACTGCTGGTGTGCCTCGGTGCACATGTGTCACTGCTGGTGTGCCTCGGTGCACGGGTCTCACTGCTGCTTGGAGAAAACTTGCCAGTGTTGAAGTACTGACTTTGGTGCAGCGTAGGACTGCTCCAGCTTTTTGAATGGAGGACAGGACTGTTCCAGTCACTTGGGTAGAGGTCAGGACTGTTCCAGTCACTTGGGTGGAGTTTAGGAGTACTGTGATTACTTGGGTGGAGTTCAGGTGTACTGTGGTTACTTGGGTGGAGTTCAGGAGTACTGTGGTTACTTGGGTTGAGTTCAGGTGTACTGTGGTTACTTGGGTTGAGTTCAGGTGTACTGTGGTTACTTGGGTTGAGTTCAGGTGTACTGTGGTTACTTGGGTTGAGTTCAGGAGTACTGTGGTTACTTGGGTGGAGTTCAGGAGTACTGTGGTCACTTGAGTGGAGGTTAGGAGTGTTTGACGCAGGAGTTTTGCACTGCATGTTGATTTTTGGAGCATTAGGCAGTCTGTCAGAGATAAAAATATATCATTGCACTTTTTGCTATGAAATAATATATTTGAAAAAGGTTGAAGCTTCTTACTCAGTTCTCGACTTCTTTTCTTTCGAGGATCCTTTTATCTCATGGTCATCATCGTCGTCTTCCTCTCCAGGAAAAAGTATGTTCTTGCGTCTAACAACATTTATGATAAATTCAGTCAATATAATATTTTCCACCACAGATTAATACAAAAAAGAACCAACCATAAAATGCTTACATTCTTTTTCTTTTACATTTAACTGGCGACTCCCCTCCATCACTTCCAAGGTCAGTGTGAAGGACAGCTTCAGGTAGTCTGAGACGAGCTTCATTGTAGTCATCTGGAGGAAAAAATAAATCAAAATACAACAACAATATTTAAAGTAATACATTACATGCTGTTGGTTCATTTTAATGATGATAGACTTCAACTTACGTGACGTGAAGATAATTCTGGCCTTATGGGGCTTCCATCCCTCTCTAGGACATTCTTGGAATTTTACCGCTTTTGCAACATAAATTTTATTTGAAGGCCACATCCACTCCCCATTTTTTATCCAGACTGAAGGCACAACTTCAACCTCATTTGTATTGTCAAATACAACAATATGAAACATCTGACAAGACACAATGAAAAAAAGAAAATATTTCTTAGCCAACTAAAATACAAGAGCAAATTCAGGGTTATGGAGAACAAAACACTAACCCATTCATTTGACTTTGAGACAACAGAAATGTAGGTGCAAAAATGCTAACTTATTTACAGGTTTTAGGACTCATTCCTGCTTTATTTATCTGAATGCAGAAGTGGAACAACAAAACATTTATTTTGGAATGGTAATCTCACATACTTCTGCAGCTTCTCCTCAACCACGAAACACTTCACATTAGTGGAGAGGTTTGAAACCACATAAATTCCCAACTCTTTTGAGTCAATTGGGTATTGAAAGAAATGTTCCACCTGTTTATATTCATTTCCCACAATGTACACAATTCCTTCAACTTCAACGATGTTTTGGACTGAGACCAACTTGTTATCAATTTTCACACAACCATCTCCCTCTTTGGGCTTCACAATAATATCATTAATAGTAAGCATTTTAAACTGACGAACTTCTTGTGAGAAGCCTTCTGGCAGTGGCCCATTCACATGCTCTTTATCCAATTTTGGAACTGCCTCTTTTACACCAGGACTGCAGCTGACATTTTTCATCTCTGATAATCTGCGTATCACCTGAGATATAGGACTGCATGGCCCCCGAACCAATTGCTTAAGTTTTTCCCAGGAAGTTTTCATAGGGGAAGGCTGATATAAGATCTAAATTTCCATGAATTTTGACATCCTCACTGAGATGCACCAAACCATGTATATTATAGACCAAAAACTCTTCACCATACAGCTGGCCAAAGTGCTCAACAAATGCAACTAACAGGGCGTTAGCAAGTTCATTCATGTCCATACAATATTTTGGACTTGACAAAATGTACACACCCAGTGACAGAAGCATAAAGTTGTCATAAACCTGAGGCTTTATTATATCCCTCAGCACAACTGGACCCGTGTAAAACAAGAACTGCCGTAGTTCGGTGGCTTTCCACCTACACCGTTCAGCCAGTGCCCGTGGCTTTCGTGCAAACTCACTTGGAATGTAATTTCTCAGTGCAAGAAGTCTATCTGAAACAACAGAAACTTGGCCAGATGAAATGCGACAACGTAGGGGGCCAGGGGCGCTGATCCACAAATCTAACAGTCGCCTCATTACACCAAGACAAACAAGATGCATATAATCGAATGGGAAACAGGCGACCATGTCAATGCCAACATCTGCAAGAGGCGAGTGCTGGACATGATGTTCTTCATTTGTTCCTTGTCTAAAACTCTCATCAGTTCTACGCCTTGCATTGACTTCAGGAAATGTCATTCGATGAGATTTTCAGTACACCTGTTTGGTGACATTTGTCACATCCATGGTATGCAGTATGTGACTTCACACCTCTGATAAAGGCTCGGGCTGGGGTATCACACACAACAGAAACAACATTAAAAAAAAGGTTTTCTGTTTGAATATAAACCCACTTTTCAACATTTTCAATTCTTCGACCAGGTTGTGAAGATACTCAACCAATGACTTTGGCTTTGAAGTACCACAAAAAGTCCAATCAACACTGGTTTCTTAGTGTATCCTTGCAACATACCGAGAATCGGCCAAAACTGTGTACTTGTACTCTTGAAAAGAGGCAGACCATCAAAATTCAGCTGAAGCTTAAAGGCATGTCTGTCTGGAACAGTAGCCCACACTTCATCTAGCATTTTCCCAACAGAATTCAGAATTCCAAAGTAATGGAAAATGCCGCCAGCTACATTTTTAATGTTATAGCTTGTTTTTGTTTTTAGCAATGTTCGTCCATCCTTTGGCAGAAACCCATGGTAGATTTTTAGAATGCTGAGAAGCGCTGATAGAGCCAGGAGAGAAATGCCAAAGTGAACTGCCCAATCTGCCAGAGAGCTCCACAGATTGCCATCATTCTCACTACACTGTTCTCCAAGATCAGGCGGATCTATCCCTACATATTCATCATCCTCAACATTAAGATTGTGATCACTTTCTTCATCACTAATTTGCATCTCAGATTCCTCTGAATCATGAACACAAAAACCCTGACTCTCTTTAATGCCCTTCTGCGTGCATTGCTCCTATCATTGTACATCCAAGTCTTTTCCATACCTTGGCTTTACTCAAGTATTTTGTCCTTCAACCTGAAACAAAGAATATAAATAAATTAGACATTTATTAAATCTAAAAATATAATTTTCATCGTTCTAAATAAGAATGAAATGTCAATGACAATACACTGTTTTTGGCTTTTTTTTTTTTTTGGATGTTGGCTAAGCTGTTATATTCATTTTAAAAACTGCCACACTGCCTTGCCATTCTGCACCCCTAAACCGGTCGGAAATGTTAGCTGATTCACTGTTTTTTAACACTAGAACTACCACAATTCTAGAACTACTAGAACGGCCATAACAGTCATTCTGACTGGTCAAAAATGATTTGCATATCATTTCAATAATTAATATAAATTCAGGGTTTCCTGCAGCACTTTGATACTAAGGCGGCCGCTTAAGCAACACACGCCTGCCGCCTTAACTACGTCGTCAAAAAAATATATATGAGCGATATTCACCGTGTTACTCTGTCCTGTTTTCTCCCTTTCCATCTTTAAATATGTGATAAGCCTTCATGTTCGCTTCAGTCTTGTTATCAGCGCGTTCTTCCGCAGCGGCGCCGAGCGTGTGTGTGTGTGTGTGTGTGTGTGTGTGTGTGTGTGTGTGTGTGTGTGTGTGTGTGTTCATCTGAGCCTCATTGGTCTGTCACTGCTCGTCAATGTCAGAATATTTGAGATGACCAATCAAATCAAAGTAGGCGGGCTTTATGTTCACAGCGCGAATTTTAGCAGAGCGACTCGACATTAAAGGAGCGACTCGACGCGCTTCAGTTTACGGTCGTCAAGTGCGAGATAAGATGTAAGTTGCTAAACTAAAAATTTGCTATTTGACATTTTTTTTAGTTCATAAATGTTAAACGAATCACAAAAATAATCAGGCAAATTAATAAACCTTTGTCTATTTTCCCCATTTTTAACTGAAAATAGTCCACTATGTGACGTGACTGATGTAATGTAGCCTAATAATTAATTTACTGTCATTGTGAGGGGACAAGACACATTAATCAGGGTACCCGCAGGATCTTAAAAGCAATGAAATATAATCTCAAATTAAGGCCTTGGATTTGGTATACAAAGTCTTGGATTTCGTTACAAAGGTATTATATATTTTTTGCCTTTACTAGGATTAAGTTCATACCATAACAAAATTAACTGTTACTAATGCAGCCTAATTAACAATTCATGCAACGTTGAGTGCATCCCGCACTCCACGTCATAGCAGAAAGCGCGAAAGCGTGCGCACCGTTACTATGGTTACTAGGCAAGTGAATTGCAGAACAAGATAGTAGCCAAGCGTAGTTTGTCGTCTGAAGTGGGAACGTTTCAGTTTAATGCCAGAATTCAATAATTTAAACCCCAAATCAGAGCTTTTCTGTTAAAAGAACATGTTTTCTACCCGGTCTTTTCAATAGTATCTGGCAATCATGCGCGCGCGCTCTCTGCGCAAGAAGCGCGGATGATCTGAAAACACAGACGAGCTGGAGTTCAGCAATCTTCATTTGAGATTGTCAGCTTAAACTGAAGTGTCATTCAGTCGGCCTGTGTTCTGTCACGAGCCGCTTGCGTTGTTTGTGCGAACAAAATGCAGGCTGATATCCCAGCAGTGTTTTTAATGTTGATGCAATGTTTCCCGAATATCCACACGATTTCAAATGTGACATTGATTTTATACAACAGTTAAAAAACAAAAAAAAAAGGGTAACATTAAGTGATTTACTACATTTAAAACAGTATAGTCAGGCTTATTGCTCTATTTTGCAATGAAATCTGTGGCTTTGAACGAATCGTGAGATTCAATGAATGACTCGATGACTCACACATAAGGACAATGAGTTACCGCCACCTACTGGCGATTTTAATATACTTTTATATAATATTTTTTATTATATAAAAGTATATTAGAATCCTTTATTTTGGTCACACATTATACACACAGTTTTTTTGCATATATACAGTGAAATTTATTAGTTTTCACATATCCCAGCTAAGCTGGGGTCAGAGTGCAGGGTCAGCCATGATACGGCGCCCCTGGAGCAGATAGGGTTAAGGGCCTTGCTCAAGGGCCCAACAGTGGCATCTTGGTGGTGCTGGGGCTTGAACCCCCAACCTTCTGGTCAGTAACCCTGAGCCTCAACCACTGAGCCACTACTTATATATAATACTTTTATTAATATTAAACGATTTTAACATTGCCTATTTATTGAACATTGTTTTATTTAAGGCATTATTTATTTTTTAAAAGGTATTACAAAGGTAAAAAATGAAATGGGAAAATTGATTAAAGGGAGCAAATATATGGAAATGGAAAAGGTGTGACTGCAGTCTAAGTGGAAGAGGGGTACGGCACTCAAAAAAATTGGAGAACCACGGAACTAAGGAAAAGGGATATGTAGAATTGCACAAGTGCTACTGCTAAAGAGTGCAATGTCAATCATTTCTCATAATCTTAATTGAATTGGCCTAGAGAGAATAATTATGACATTTTATAATAATGAATGTGTACATATTGATAATGAATATAATATAATTTGTAGCCTTCAGTAAATTAAAAAAAGTGAAGATGGACCGAAAAACCCAGGCTAAAATTGCGGGCTTCTTCGTACAACTAACAGTTGACGGACTATTAGATGTAATGTTATTACCTTGACAAACTAATACATCATTAAAAAGATATGACTCAAGTTTCAGTATTTGTCACCCCACCACCACCACCCACCACCTTAACTAACACATTTTCTGCGGGAAACCCTGAAATTCAGTATAAATACTGTTAGGATATGTAATAATAATCATCAGGACATTACCTTTTTATTCTAATGAATGTGAAAATGTGCATTAACTTTTTTTGCAGCTGCTAGATTGCCCAGGAAGGTGCACGCCAGCAAGTTTTTTATATATATATATTTGTATAGGCTATATCATATATATATATATATATATATATATATATATATATATATATATATATATTTGTATAGGCTTGCACTATTATATATTACAGGCATATCTGCATTCACTTGGCGCTCCGTGCTCCATTTAATCCATATTATTCTATTTTATTCTAATTGAGGATTTTTAAAATTTTTAGGGTCATAAAACATGACGACAAACATTAGAAGCTTCATTCTAAAACCTCAATAGAAGTTTCGAATGTAAATAGGACATGAAAAAATGACATTTGGTAAAGTCTAGTATGAACGGTCAGAATGACCGCTATGGCCATTCTAGTAGTAATAGAACTCCGGTAGTTCTAGTGTTAACATAGCTATTACATTTCAACATTTTAAAACAGTCAAAAGGACTGCCTCGGTACCGGGTAGTTAGAAGTACCGTGTAGTTCTAGTGTAAACGCTAGAACAGTCCTCGGGTTGGTTCGCCAACACCACAATACGGACATATCGTGCCGCGGTTGGCGCCATACTGGCACAAAATGATAGGGTCATGAAAGCGGCGGTTAAAATGCGCGCGCGAACCAACGGTCAAATGCATATCATGGTTTTACGGATTAATCTATACATTAACCGGTACGGTAGTTCATTTATGTGAAGGCGAATTGCGACTGATTTGAAATGGATAACATTAACTGGTGTTAACATTAATATTTAACAGAAAAACAGTTTAGCTTAACATCCTCTCGTGAATGTAGCTAATGTAGATGGTTGACGTTAGCCTTAGGTTATAAAATTACGTTAACTGGCACTTCAGCAATTCCCGACTGTACTGTATATTTGTAAGCTAACGGCCAATTTACTGTCAAAAAACGGTAAAAGTATGCTGTACCTGATATAAAATTAACTAAAGTATTTCACTTACCACTCACGAGCGTTGGCAGTCTTGTGTGGCCAGCACTGTCAGTCTTGACTGTTGGAGGACTCCGGTGACGGAGACACAGGTACGTCACAGTCGGTGACGTCATCATGTTGACCAATCAGCAGACGCTGTGTCCGAAATCACTCCCTACTCTACTCTAGTGCACTATATAGAGAGCTCGCCATTTTGTAGGGCTGTCCGAATTTTATTTGATCTGATTAAGAAAAAATATTGTACCACCATTACTTATAATGCAATTTTTCCACTAATTACATATATACAATGTATAAACTGTTACTGTTTTCCTTTACAAGTAACTTAAAGTGGGCTTGATTTTGACTCAAAATTACTCTCTAAGTAGTATTTATTTTGCAGCTGTCTGCTCGGTTCTTCTATGAACGAGGAGATTTTGTGCCAGTCTTTCAGTGATGATGAGGGCACTTTGAGGAGGAGGAAGACAACGACGATGTGGCAGTATATCATCCGACCCAACCACCTGGACACTTTATGTCCGAGTGACAAGGGCCCCTATGAGTTACTTTATCAGACATTCTTCATTATTGTGCATCTGCCACTGGCACAGAGAGACTAATGACCTCAGAAGCCATTGTTTGTGCCTCTCATTGTTTTGTATTGAATATTGTTATTGTTACATATTGTATTGAAACAAACATTTGTTTAAAATAAGTATTTTCATAAATTTGTTTATAAATAAAATTTCC
>NC_068325.1:102500-113695 GCF_025860055.1 Xyrauchen texanus
GCGTTATCTCACTGACCGTCATGTTATTGGACACTTTCACTCCTGGATTAAATTAATAATGCTTGATTGTGAATAGTGAATTTCTGAAACTGCTGATTTTGAATGATGCTGCATCCATACTGTAAGTCTAAAATGACATTAACAAAAAGTTACTGAGTGAACCTACCTTTTAATTCACAATTTTCAATTAAAGTTCATTAGAACTAAACATATTTGCAAAGGAGTAAAATTCATAACTTCATACTTAAATCATGAGTGTCCTGGCTTTACAATTTTTTTTTTTTGTTGTTAAATTTACCATTGTTCATGCATAGTATCCAGAGTTTAAATATAGTATTAGTAAGATAATGTCTATCACAAATAAAAACAAAAAGAAAAATCACCATGGTTAGCTGTAATTATTGTATGTAATAGGCCTACATTTTTTAAATAAATAAATACAAATACATAATAATAATCTATGGAATTTGTAATGGAAAAACAATATCCTAAACGCATGTAGAAATAATAAAAACAACCTTCATAAAAGTGACTTTTATTGCCCTAATATACAATATTAACATTTATTACAAATATATACACTATTTCTGGCCAAAAAACATAGTTACTACTCCAGTTAATGTTACTACAGTAACAGTCGGGTATATTTAGGGTGCTGATTTGTGTAATGAAAAGTTTATAATTACCGTTGTGAATGGAACATTGTTTTCGTGTTTACCACGTCACTGTAGTTTCATATGATGGGCTGTTTAATCTTATTTAGCTTTAGCACAGAGTCTTTAAGTGTCTCATATCAGATGGGTTTATAACAGAGAATTCAATGTAAAATTCAAATGGGTCGTACACGACAGCACACCGCAAGCACAGAACAGGTTCATCAGATTGGTGAGACCAACCCGCTTTTACTTTGCTCTGTCCGGTAAAATGCGATGTGCAGCTTCAGGTAGCGCCATTTCATCACACCCATAGTATTTCTAGACATTAAATAATCCAGCCAACTGTCTAAACTAAAGACATTATGCAACTAACTACATGCATGCAGACACTCAAAGGAGATATCAACCATTTTTTTATTAAGGTGTACATAGCATCCTAAATTAATTTGAATATGGAAAAAATTTGAGGTCCAGACCTATTCATCCTTTGTGTTGTAATACAATCATTAGGCTATACAGTATGATATTATATTTTTACTTAGAGCTATGGAAGATGGAGATAAACTTCATGCATTGCTTAACCCTATTATATAGTACATTTTCTTTAGGTAGCTAGTCGGATTATTGCTACAAACAACACGCTGTAGGTTGGTTTTCCTCCTGTCTTCCCTAATTTGAGTCACCAGCCGCCTGATATGACAAACAGTGAATTTTGTAAACAAACTGACTATTCAAGTTCTAGTTTAATAGGTCATCCTTGTTATTACTAGTAAGTGAAAAACAGGTTAATTTACCTTATGGTCCAAATTGCAAGAGAGGGTGCTGCACAAGGGCAATTTTTTCTAGCTGGGCATTGACTCAAATTATAGTGACGTTGGAAGATACTTGACTAAAAGTTGAATTGATTCAGTACATAAACATAATTTTCTTAAACTGATGCATGTTTTGACCTCTACATTTCTTAGTATGTGTACTGTTATCCCTTTGATGTTTGCTTCACAATGGTTGTCCTCTTGAAATGTCTCAAACAGTAACTTACTGATTAATTGTGTGCTTCACATGTCTCTAGACAACAGATGACGTCACCAAAGAAGCTGAAGGTTGAGGTGGAAGGCTTCATCCATGAGGTCTCTGATGTGAAAGAAGGGGCCTCCAGGAAAAAATACTTCACTGCAGTAATGCAAGAGGCAAAAAAGCACACCAAAATGGTGATATTCTCACCACAGCGCCATAATTGGTTCAACTGTGCAGAAAAAGACGAGTAAGTGTGTTGTGAAAACTTAAAAAAAAAAAAAAAGTATCACCTTACATAAAATTGGTCAGCTAGTTTTTGTTACTTTTGTGAAAAAATAAATAGAACTTGTGGATTTATGACTAATTATGCTATTGTGTATACAATTGTTTCCCAACACCCTTTCTATTTTTACTTGTTTAGAAGTCCAGTAAAAGTTGAAAATATAATTCTGAGTCCCTCACGCCAAAAACAAGGAGACCATGATATTTTGGTCAACGATAAATCAAGGCTGACTTGCGTGAGAGACCTGGCCTTCGTTTTTGACAAGAAGCCATATTCTGATGTGCACTTAAGAACATTGAGCGACATCCTGGCTGATCCTAGGGAGCATCAAAGAGTGAGTAAATTGAAATGCTTGATCTTGTTTTTATTCTCTCGAGAGCACTGAATGAAGTATGAAGACGTGTTTGTTTCTTGTGTTATCTGTTGTGGTCCTTTCTTTTCAAATAATACTGCAGTGCCCATTAGCCAATGCTATGCAGCAAACAAAGTTAAGGAACCTTTAATGTATCTGTCATGTAAGGTATTGGTTTATATTGTTTGCCTTATTTGAAGGTAAATGTGGTGGTGAAGATAATGGAGGAGAGGGAGAAAGGCAGCAGCGTTACAAGGTCAAACAAAATGATGAACAGGACGTCGTATGCCATCTCTGATAAGACGGCTTCAATTTTGATAACCATTTGGGGTGATGACACCCTGAGAATCGACAAGTGCAGACCTGCCAACCTGTATGCATTTTGCGTAGCGGTTACGCATTTTGAACTCAAATTACGCTGATACGATTTGTCACTCTAAAACTACGCATAACCTGGTGACCCGCCTCTTTTCACGCGCAGTCCTCAAATCAAGCAACAGCAAATGAATAAGAGTTTGACCAATCATAGCGCTGGGTTCATTTCTCAAACTAGCAAGCGGGGATGATTGACAGATACGTAAGTCAATAAAGAATCCCGCTCAATCCCGCTTCCACTCCCGCGGCCTGCCGTCTGACTGATTTGAGCGAGGACAGTAGGCTACAGTCACGGTACTTTTGACTCCTAAAGGTAAACCGGCTGGGGTGGATGTGGAAAGTTGGAATATTGTATTGAGTTGATCTGGATTCGATTATCACACGGGAGTGATCGCATGGATTATATATCTCACTCAAAATACTCCGGTATTCATGGTCACTCAGAAAAGAGGAAAACATAATTTAGCCATGCAAATTATAAAATACTTAAGTAAAGCTGAAGAATAAATCTTAATAAAATGAGTCATTATGGTTTATTGATTATGAAAGTTCTGTGATTTGTGGATGACTGATAAGCGTGAGTCTGGAGAAACAGGCGTACATTTACTCATTCTCATGATTGAAATACGTAGCTTGCATGTGTTACATTATTGTGTTAATAATAGCTAAAGTACCTAATTATGTTACATATTTATTTTGTATGAAAATTAGCACATTCGTTACTTGCGGATTTAAAAGTACCGTTATATCATTGCAGCTGAGCTCTCTCACAAACACTGACGCTGCGCAGAGAGAAGATAACTGTAAAATGAAATTTGACGGGCTAAGTTTAAATTTGTATTATCCACCCGTGTTTTTAGAATTCGTTAAATGACGTACGTTTTACTGTTAACAGACCTTCCTATATCGGATTCGTCTAACTTGATATTCTTTTTAGAATAAGTGATTCGTTTTGCTATTATTGGACTCCTGTCTATTCATTGTCAACTATTTTCTATAAATATGTTTGTATTGGCTAACGTTTATTAAGTAATGCGTGTCCTGTTTAAAATGTGTAATGTTCAAATGGAAAGACAGCTCGTCACAAATAAAAGCATTTTCTTTGAGATTTAGTATCATATTTGGAAATTGGAATAATAAATTACAATTTATCTTAAATGTACACACAATGTTCCTGTTTTTTTTTTTTTTTTTTTGTTTTTTTTTACTGTTTTTTTTAGGGGTTTCTTAATTTTAGACTAGTTGACCAGTACACATTACAATGCAATATTAATCATGAATAAAAATGGTTTTGAGCAGTACTATTGAAACTGGACTCTCACTGTAAATTGCAGTGCAAGAGAAATTTTCTGATTTGGGTCGAATTTAAAAAACCTTAGAAGTCAAAACTAGAATTATGAAGATAGGCATACATGCGTATGCATATACTTGCAAAGACATGTGTTTGTGTGTCTCTTGCATTCTCAAAAAATATATGCCAATATATTGTTCTATATATGTAGTATATTATATGTTATAGTAATCTTATAGAAATAGGCTATAGGCCTATTATTTTGGGACATACTATAGAAGTATTACAGTATTTTGGGACAGACTATAGAAGTATTATAAGACTGTAGGCTACTGTAGGAGGGTAAGGTCATTATAGAGATCATAAGTGACCTGGGCTACACATCACTAAAAATCTTATAGTATTACTTGTATATAGGAACAGATTATGGCAGACAGACGGCCTACATGATGTTAAAAGGATATATTGTGTGTGTGTGTGTGTGTATGCGCTCGCACCTTGCAGTTAATCAAAATGGCTTCAGATGAGGACACTGACAGGGAGAGAGAAGACAGCAAACCTAAAAAGAAGCAGGTCTTTGCCCCTCAGAAATTCCTGAAAAAATATCAAGAGCAGTGGCCATGCCTCCGCCCCTCTAAACTGCCCAATCATGCCTTTTGCACTTTGTGTAATTATGATTTTGACATTGGCCACCAAGGAGCTACAGGTAATAATGTAGCTATCAAATATATGGCTAATTAAACAATTGAATGCAATTCATTTATGGATATCAGTTAATATAAGCACACATACAATTAAATATTGATCATGAAAAAAAAATATTTTTAAGCAGGTGTACTGAAAAAAAGTATAGCGTAGTAGTGCAGAGCAAGTGATATTTTTAGAATCCGGTGAAATCATAGTTTTGCCTAATCACTTTTACAGTCTACCCTATAATTACGAAGAGAGGCTTTAGAGTGTGTGTACGTATGTTTTTTGCAGACTGTCGACGGCATGTGGAGGGCAAAAAACATTTAAAAAATGTGGCTGCTACAGACTCAGTGCCTAGAATTAACTCATTCTTCGTACAACCACAGGATTTGAGACCAATCCGCGCCGAAACACTTTACACTACATTCATTGTAGAACACAACTTGCCATTAGCTGCTGCAGACCATGCCGGACCTCTGTTTAAAAAGATGTTTCCTGATAGTGAGATAGCCAAACAGTATGGCTGTGGCAGAACTAAGACTGCTGCCATAATAAAAACACTGGCCTGGCATGATGATGAGTGCATTACAGAAGCAATGAAGCACTCTCCATACAGCCTTGCTACAGATGGGAGCACAGATATGGAGGACATAAAAATGTACCCCATTGTAGTGAAGATTTTTAATGCCAATCTAGGTAGGGTAGTTGTGATGTTGTTTAAGATTTGTGAATCAAGAGAATCTACTGGGAGAGCAATATTTGAATTGCTTGATGGTGAACTGACAAAGAGAGGCATACCATGGTCAAATTGTGTCAGTCTTGCAGCTGACAATGCTGCAGTTATGCAAGGTTTGGGGAAAGGTGTAGCGGCTTTTTTCAAGGCACAACATCCGCATATCTACCTAGTTGGTTGTCCCTGCCACCTGATACACCTAGCTGCAGAGAGGGCATCCAGGCAGCTTAGTGTGAACATTGAAGACTTCCTCATTACCATCTATTACTATCTAGACAAAAGCAGCAAGAGAAAGTCGAACCTACGTGATATTCAAATCATGTGTGACACAGAGGTGAGGAAGATCCTCAAGCTGGCCTCCACAAGATGGCTGCCTCTGGGGCAGTGTGTGAACAGTTTACTGAAACAGTGGGATGCTCTTACTGTTTTCTTTGGTAATGAGGTAGATGCAGGGAAGAAAAAGAGGACAAAGTTATCAGGTTCCTCCAATCTGGCAAAGCTTCCACCTGGTCCTACACAGAAGCCTAAAGCCACACCCTCCAGCAGCATGCCAGCTAAAGTGCAGCCCAAGCTCTCCTCTATTCTACCAAAGCTGTCTGCACCTCCACCTGGTCCTACTCAGAAGCCTAAAGCTCCTGCACATCTTGCTGCAGAGTTTGACCTAACAAATTTCCTCTTCAAGCAAAACGAAATTGGAAAAAGAGCTGCAAAAGAAAAAGAAAAAACAAAGGCAGAAAGAACCGAGAAAGAAGAGAAAAAGGATCTGACAAAACCTGAGAAGGTACTTCAGTTCCTCACCAACCCTATGTCAAATGTGTATTCACTCTTTCTGAAGAGGGTCATACCAGTTTTTGACATCAGCAACCAAATACTTCAAAAAGAGGAGCCATGCATTCATATCCTGCTTCCAACTTTGGAGCTGCAACTGCAAAAGATATTGCTTTCATTCTGCAAGCCTGAGCATGTGATCACTTGAATGAAATTGGTAGAGGTATCAGGCCAACCATCACAAGTGAAAAGCAGCTGCCTGATGAGGAACTCTCAATTGGGCATGAGACCCAAGTTTTTATCCAAAGCCAGGGTAACCTAGAGCTGAAGCCTTTCTATAGGGATGTGAGGAAGTTCTTTTCATCTGCAGCTGACTACATGCTTTCCAAATTTCCATTTGGAGATGAGCTGCTTATGCATGCTGTTGTGGCCAACATAGAGAAGAGGCTATCTGTGAAATTCTGTTCTGTTGACTTCTTCATCAGTCGCTTTCCTTCTATTTTGCCGGATAGTGTAACAGTGGATCAGGTAGAGGATGAGTTCAGGATGTATCAAACCACCAGCTTTGATTCCAGCATCCTCAGGAAACGTATTGATGAGGCATGGAGAGACATCAGCCTTTTGAAGAGGGGAGGCCAGGAGGTCTTAGCCAACCTCTCAGCAGTCATGCTTGGAATACTAGTAATATTCCATAGCAATGCTGACTGTGAGAGGGTTTTCAGTCTTGTTACCAAGAACAAGACCCAATACAGAGCCAGCCTGAGTACTGATATGATCAGTGCTTTGGTTATGAAAAAGGTGAGCATGGCTGCTAAGGGGACTGTCTGCCACATGGAGGGCTTCAGCGACAGACTTCTCAGGAAGGCCAAGTCCGCTACCTATGAGGCAAAACAGTCTAGAGCAGCTGTCACTGCCACAAGTGATAAATCTCAACAGTAAAATGTTTATTTAGAAAGGACATGGCATGGCTTCAGTAATTTTATCTTTCTTTCAATAGTTTGCCAGTTGTCAATTTTCAAAAGGACATATTTTCTTTTGTGATTGAGTTATTTATATGATGTTGAAGGTCTATGATAAGGGTCATAAACCTTTTTGAATTTTCACTTCCCTTTTGTCAAATGTCCAAGTTGAAGTGAATGTGAGTGAGTGATGTAAATGCATGTCTTTTCATTAAAAATGTTCTTGCTTCCTTCATAGTGGATTTATATGTTGAATAACTAAATATGGTGGTGAGTGGGGAAATGACTATGTCCTATGACCAGGTGAAGTGATTGGTAAGCATTTGAACAAAACGATACACTATACTGATGCCCAACCAGCCAAAATGACATCAAAGACAGTGGTAATGGCACATTTTTTCCGCATGTGTGCCGCCATGTTCATGAACCAGAACTTCGACAATAAATCAGTAAGTTGCTACTCAAAAAAGTTTTTGAAGGTTGGCAGGTCTGCAAGTGGTATGAGTTTAAAAATGTGTCGGTTCGGTTTTACAACATTAAAGCGATGCTCAGCACCACAATGGAGACCACTTTTGCAATTGTTGAGGATGCAGGAGCAGCTTTACCAGCTGTAGACGATGACCGCACTCGACTTGTTGGAAACATTCTACAAGTGGCGGTGACAATCAGCCACCTGAGTCCAAGGCACCATCAGCTCGACAACGTGAACTCGTCTACCTTGATGACCAAATGTGAGCAGTGTAAGGCCTATTGTAAAACCTCAAAATTAACTAATGTCATTTTGGGGAAAATTTTACTTGAAGATGCGGACCAAAACCCTGTGGAGTATACAATGGATGATGACTTGATTCGTTCACTGGTCACAGACAAAAATCTTCTGGATAACGAAGAAAAAATTGTCACTGAGATCATGCAACATGACATGGCTGATGTTACAGCTAGAAGAAGCCGTGCGTTATTTATAACTTTCTGTGAAGCCGAGCCTAAGCAAACTGATACGGTTAACCCGGAAGACAAAACACAAATGCACCCCGGGTGTCAGGATGACACAGACCTGGAGGCGTTGTTTCAAAAGGATGATAACAGTCCTTTTGATGACTCCCTTCAAATGCTGTTTGTAAATAATGAAGACCAGACAACACCTGGCAAACGCACCAGCAAGACCAAAATGGCAAGGAACAAGTAAAAACAGCCTATGGTCTTATGCCTTTGATCATAATTATGTTTACAACAATATGCCATTTAAGCTATAACCTCATTCATGTGGTATCTTTGGCACTTGTTTACTGACATATTGTATCTTTTACATGTTTATTGAACCACTGTTATCGCAGTTGAAGCGAATTACCTCATTTATGTGGTATCTTTTTCATTTTGTTTATTGACACATTTTTGTGTCAAGTGTGGCCATTTTTTTTTCTACTGTTCTCTATTATTTAATCAAAGTTTACAATTGAAACATTAAGAATGTCATTGCACTAAGTCATATGTTAATTATGGCTTTTTTTCACTGCTCACTTTGCAATATAGACTGTTTCCTATTGAAACGTTAAGAAAGTAATTGCACTTCTTTACTGACATATTGTATCTTTTACATGTTTATTGAACCACTATTACCTCAGTTGAAGCAAATTGCCTCATTTATGTGGTATCTTTTCCATTTTGATTACTGGCACATTGTTGTGTAAAGTGTGGCCATTTCTTTTTTTGCACTGTTCACTATTATTTAATCAAAGTTTACAATTGAAACATTAAGAATGTCATTGCACTAAGTCATATGTTAATTATGGCTTTTTTTCACTGCTCACTTTGCAATATAGACTGTTTCCTATTGAAACATTAAGAAAGTAATTGCACTAAGTCATGTTCATTGTGGAATAAATTCAAATTTGTTGATAAACTGTCACTTGTGGATAAGTCTATGGTGAAAAGTTGACATCTGTTTCAATCATTCAAACTCAAATTTGAAATCTTTTCTCATTTACGTCTATAAGATTATATAAAATGTTAGTTGCACAATCAATTAAAAAAAATGCAATGCCTTCATAAACAATATAGATTACAATAAATATAGATATCTATACATTAACAAAAAACATGGATATTTCCATGTCATCTTCAGAGTTACCAGTTTTTGGGTAATTGGTGTTATATGCAACAGCTTGGACTAGTGCTGGATTTTACCTCATAACAACAACAACAACTAAAAATACTCCATAATTTTTGGGAATACAGATAAGTGTAAGACATCATTAGAAATTATGAAATGTGTACTTTTATTTGTGTACACATACAATAACAACAAAACCTTGTACTTATGTAAAGTAAAGAAAATAAACAGGGTGCGCCGTCTCTGTCTTCGCGAGCATCTTTCTAAAACACGTCACAAAAATTAAGTGAACCAAATCAACCATTCACGCAGTCTGTATTTTATCATCTCACACCCAAAAAATGAGGGTTTGAGAGACGAAACTGATGATGCTCAGCTTCACTTGACAGCGCGGGAAGGATCACGGAAGATCCATCGAGAACAGATAAACTACTTGAATTAGTGCTTCAGGTTCAACATGATCACACGTTTAATACACAATTAAAAACAAATCTCTGAAATGAATACAGATGCAACAGTACGAAAATAATGATACTTCTCAGTTCTCAAAAGATTAAACTGAACTGTGCCTTGAATATCGTATCATGCATTAAAACCCTCTTAAAGAAACTGTAATAATTTAGCCTTCTCCCTGAGCATTGACATCCCAAGTAATTGAAAAGTACAAATGGTATTATTTTAAGTTTTTTTTTATTTCTCTCTTACGTGGTAAAATGCCACGTTTTTGAATGGCATGTAAAATGTTAAAACAATCACTCAATCTCCATTGTTTCACTGGATCTGTTGCTATTTTATTGATCTAAAAAACAAAGCACTGACCATTTAAAGTGTGAGCTTGTACATTTTGAAATAGTTATAAACAGTCACAGCTATGAAGTGTTATTATGTGCCTAGATAGTCTTTCAAATAAAATGAGTTACCCCAAATAGATATTTCTCTCATCATTTACTCACCCTCTTTCTATCCCAGATGTGTATTTCTTTCTTTCTTCTGCTGAATTAAGCTTTTTAGAAGAATATCTCAGCCCTGTTGGTCCTTTCAATGCATTTGAATGGTGATCAGAACTCAGAAGGTACAAAAATC
This sequence comes from Xyrauchen texanus, assembly GCF_025860055.1. NCBI lineage: Eukaryota > Metazoa > Chordata > Actinopteri > Cypriniformes > Catostomidae > Xyrauchen > Xyrauchen texanus. The sequence goes on from NC_068325.1 coordinate 112,815, forward strand.
ACATAAATGCAACATAAAAGTAACCCATAACACTCCAGTGGTTTAATCCATACTTTCAGAACTGATATTATAGGTGTGGGTGTGAAAAAAAACCCAGAAAAAGGACTCTTAGAGAGAAGAGCGCTTATGAAAGTGAAAGTAGAGATTTATAGTAAAAAATGACTTAATTATTGATCTGTTTCTCACCACTTCTCATTTACTTACATTGAATGGACCAACAGAGCTGAGATATTCTTCTAAACATCTTCATTAAATTTCTACAGAAGAAATTCATACACATCTGGGACTGCATGAGGGTGAGGAAATGATCAAATATCCCTTTAACGTTCACTTTTTTTTATTACAATACATAAAATGAAGACTTAGGACAAAGTGAAAATCTTAGTGAATGCCGTATGTGCAATAATGACATGGAGAGCTTAAACAATTTTCAAGTAATTGCACATATTTCCAACAGGAACCCTCAAACCAAGAATGGCCAACATTTGCCCCTAGGGGGCGCTAGAGGCCACGCCGAAATTCCCATTTTCTGGTCAAAAATGTACTAATTTGGTATATTGATACTACAGGCCAACAGGAATCCACAAACCAAGAATGACCGACATTCGCCCCTAGGGGGCGCTACAGGCCAAGCCGAAATTCCCGTTTTCTGGTCAAAAATGTTCTAATTTTGTACACTGATACTACATGCCAACAGGAACCCACAAACCAAGAATGGCCAACATTCGCCACTAGGGGGCACTACAGGCCATGCCAAAAATTCCCATTTTCTGGTCAAAAATTTACTAATTTGGTATATTGATACTACATGCCAACAGGAACCCACAAACCAAGAATGGCCAACATTCGCCACTAGGGGGCGCTACAGGTAATTCCCAAAA